>NW_024381588.1:0-12302 GCF_016835505.1 Polypterus senegalus
TCCGTTACAGCTAACAGCGCAACCCTGACATAGGAGGACTGCTTGCATTATGAAGGCAATGGAGGAAAGTCCACAGGAGCCTCGTCAAAACAGACAGAGATCCAGTGAGGTCAGGCTTGTTGGTGATCTGAACTGGTGTGGTGCTGAGGCATCACCGTCGCCGGCAGCCCTGGGTCCCAGTATGACACAGCCCATCCGGGTAAATGCGTGGAACGTCTTATCTCTCTGGAATGATGATCATCTTCCTCTGCTGTTGGAGGAGCTTTGTAAACTCAGTGGCAGCTCTCTCTGAGGTGTTCAGACCTGAGACTGGCCAGACCTCTCTAGATGGATACACCTTTTATTGGTCTCATCGCTTTGATGGCTGTCATTCCCGGGGAGTAGCTGTTGCTGTAGCGGATCAGCTCCTTCCAATGGTGTCCGATGGCACTCCTTTCAATGAGTGTATTATGAGAATCGGATTAAGGCACTCTCTTGGTGCCCAGTCTGTTGCCCCCGTGTATGCTCTGACCGTGGTGAGTGATGTTTCTGTGAGGAAACATTTTATTTGCAACTGTGCTTGATGGGTGCCCACAAGGTGATACTCCTCTGGTCATGGGTGACTTCAAGTCAACCAATGGCATTGGCAGGGCTGGCTATGAGGATTGTGTTGACCCCCATGGGTCTAGCAACCGCTGGATCCTGGTTCCAGTGCCCTGTGACGCATTGTTGGACTTGGTACCCAATACTGGTGGTGCAGTGAAGGAGATCGATCATATCCTTGTGGGCAGACGCTGGAGGCTCCTACAGAATTGCAGAATTTACAGAAGTGCCCAGTTTGTGAATTCTGACTGCAGACTTTGTTGCTACTTTGAAGATCCACCCAGTAAGGCCCAGTAAGCTTCTACCTTCTAGGGGAATGACCTGGTTATTTCTGAAGGGTGGGACTGGACTGCATGTTTGCCTTGGGGTGGGTGCCATCCGGGATCCCAAGCTGTTTTGTCATGTGGTGGGTGCAGCAACACACTGTACCAGTGCATGTTCCTCAACCTGACCTGATATACTTTTTTAGTCCCTGAGGGTAAATTGCCTTTTCGCATGACCTTTTTGGAGTTCAAAGCACAGGGTCTGCCATTGTACAGCATGTCTTTTCAGGTTAAGGGCCTTGTTCTAGATTTGAACTGGCAACCTTCTAGACAGCAGCTCAGATCCTTTGCCTCAGAGCCACCACAATTATGTTTTAGATTTAATTTTAAATAGAAAAACTTCCCATTTCTACCCATAAACTTAAAAAGTAAAAACATGTTTTGGAAAGATCTGCAAATGTTTTAACTTTGCCATTATGGGTTATTGAGCGTAGATTGATAGGCAGAAGTAGCAAATGTATGCATTTAAAATTAAATGTCCACAAAATAAAGTGTGCAGAAAGTAGGAGTCTGAATTAGTTCTGAATCCACTATATTGTGTACAGTATACTGGCCAGTAGCTGAAGCTTTGTTACAGCACTGACTTTTTCATATTCTTGCTGAGCACAGTAAACCTTTTGGTGCTTTCATGGCAAGTTAAGCTACACAGGGCTGGAGGGTGGCAGTTGACAAACTACTGCGTGCAACGTGGTGGCATTCAGAACAACAGCACTTGAGGTTTTATTTGGATTTGCGTCCTTCTTTCTCTGCTGATGGTATATAGAGGTTTAGTACCTGAATATCACATTTTGAAGTGACTGTGGATGTTGCTGCAGAAGGCATGGACAACGGAAACATT
Source organism: Polypterus senegalus (assembly GCF_016835505.1). Taxonomy (NCBI): domain Eukaryota; kingdom Metazoa; phylum Chordata; class Cladistia; order Polypteriformes; family Polypteridae; genus Polypterus; species Polypterus senegalus. Next base: position 1,744 of record NW_024381588.1, read on the forward strand.
TTACAAGCCCAATTAAACAGCTTTGCTTTACCTCACTTCCAGACTATTGGCACCAGTCATGAAGGCAGATGATGCTTTAATGAAAAAGGAATCTGAGTGTGTATTTTGGACAAATTGAGCATTTATCTATTTTACAAATTTGCTTGAATGTCTGTCCTCATCAAGCTACAGAAACATTGCAAGTTTATGCAGTGATGTTGACCTTAGAAATGAGGCTTTTCCAACATATACTTAATTTATGAAGCAAAACAATGCAATGTTTTTGCAAGTGTGTTATTGCACTTAATTCCTCATTTCAACTCATATGACATAAGCACGTGGCAGTGAGTGTGTAGAGTGCACTGCAAATATCAAATCTTTTCTTTTGTCGCATACAAATTATCCAAACAGTACAATATGTAGTGAAACACTTAGTTGCTAAACTCCAAGACTGTGCATTAGAAAGAACATAAAAGGACAATAAAGAATAAACAATAACATACAGCTTTATGAATATCAATAGAAACTATTATATTAAATTAATACAATAATATGACTTATATGAGAATTACAAAATAAGTGAAATGTTATACATTAATAATAACTTAATACATTAAATAACTCAATATAAGGAATTAACACTTGGGCATCATGTAGTTCTATACACTTTCCTCATTCAAGATGCTCCTCCTAAGTGTCTCTGACTGGACTTTAGGAATCCATAGCCTTTATCTAACTGCAGTATAGAGACAGTTGTTGGGCTTGTTGATATTAGTTATAATTGTCTTTGCCCTGGTCCTGAGATTAACACATGTACACCCTGCAACGCCTTCAGCCGACTAAACCACATTCTGTAGAGCCGTGAGGTCCTTCTGTATGCTGTTTCCTAATCAGGGTGTAATACTTCCTGTCAGAATATGTTCAATTGTGGATGTGTAGAAGTTCTTTAGTAACTAGCAGAGCAAGTTTTCTCATGTGATAAAGACATTGTTATGCCTTCTTAACTAAGGTGTCAATAAGCTTGCACTCGTCTGTGGACACCAAGTTATCTGAAGCCGTCCACTCTCTCTGCCTGAGTGCTCTTAATACTGAGGGAGTGGTAAAGCCTTTGATTTTTTGCCGAAGTCCACAATCAACTTCTTTGTCTTGCTGACATTCAGAAGTAGTTGGGTACATTAGAACATTAGAACCCTCGAGAAGAGAACAGGCCATTCACCCCCAACAAAGCTCGCCAGTCCTATCCACTTATTTCTTCCAAGAAAACATCAAGTCGAGTTTTGAAAGTCCCTGAAGTCTTACTGTCCACCACACTACTTGGTCGCTTATTCCAAGTGTCTGTCGTTCTTTGTGTAAAGATAAACTTCCTAATGTTTGTGCAAAATTTACCCTTAACAAGTTTCCAACTGTGTCCCGTGTTCTTGATGAGCTCATCTTAAAATACAAGTCTCGATCCACTATACTGATTCCCTTCATAATTTTAAACACTTCAGTCAGGTCTCCTCTTAATCTTCTTTTGTTTAAACTGTAAAGGCTCAGCTCTTTTAATCTTCCCTCATAATTCATCCCTTGTAGCCCTGAATCAGCCTAGTCGCTCTTCTCTGGACCTTCTCTTGTGCTGCTATGTCTTTATGGAGACCAAAACTGCCCCCGTACTCCAGATGAGGCCTCACCAGTGTGTCATAAAGCTTGAGCAGAACCTCCTGTGACTTGTACTCCCCACATCAAGGCGCTATATAACCTGACATTCTGTTAGCCTTCTTAATGGCTTCTGAACACTGCCTGGAAGTTGAAAAAGTCGAGTCCACTAAGAAGATGATAGCTTAGAGTACATTATGACTCCTAAATCCTTCTCATAAGGTGTATGGCCTGCAACCAAAAAGGTCCTAAGGTCAGTAAAGGGTAAATTCCTTGAGCTTTTATTATATAGTGTACATTTCTGAGGTGCTGTCTGAATCTTCATCTACATGAGCAAAATTGTCTCAGAAATTGAGAAAATGTGTGTAAAATGGTATAGTTTATATATGAAAAAAATAAAATTACAAATATATTATCAATTTAAAGATCATTATATGGTCCAAACTCAAGGGTCTTCCATTGATTGAATACTGGAAAGGTAAAAGGATAAACTTGTTGATCAAAAAGTAAAGGGGTGACCGATAACAGCTTGTCTTCCTTAAAATGTGTCGTATGTTGATTCCATATCTATACTAATAAAAGGCAAAGCCCTCACTCACTCACTCACTGACTGACTCACTCATCACTAATTATCTAACTTCCCGTGTAGGGTGAAGGCTGACATTTGGCAGGCTCATTCCTTACAGCTTACTTACAAAAGTTGGGCAGGTTTCATTTCAAAATTCTACACGTAATGGTCATAACTGGAACCTATTTTCGTCTATATATTGTAATAGACTGCAGGTCGATGGCCGTGGGAGATGGAGTTGTGTGTTGCATCATCACGCCTCCTATGTAAATACGTAGAGAACAAGGAAGAGCTCCAAAGAGCTGAACAAAACGATTTCACAATTGAGAAGGCAGCAAAAGATCATGAAGCGAGTGACGCATACAAGCATATTCATAAGTGCAGCTACTGCGGAAACAAAGCACGGTGTGAACCGTAAGTTTAAATTAAGTTTATAGACACGCTCCTGCTGCCGTTTGTCATGCCTATGACGAATACGGTATTCGAGATACAAATTTAATAAGGAGACACGAGGTATAAACGAGACTTTGGATCACTTTGTAATGGAGTTAAAATTGCTGTAGCAAGAAACTTTTAAGTGCCGGGTCTTAGCTAACATTAAATACAGCTGTGGACATCACGAGATCGCACGAGATAGCACGAGCACAGCTGAGCTACTCCGAGCGGCTCACGTCAACTGACTTTGCAGGACTGGAAAAGATTAAATTACGTTCATAGACACGCTACAGCTAAATATTGCAGGCAAATCCACAACTCAATACCGGGAATGCCTGTTAAACATCTTAGATTCACGAGTACCGATTTGGGTGGTGAACACTTCGATGAATGAAACCTGTTATCTTTACAACGGTTGACAAACATGGAATATAACTTGAACACAACACATCCTCCAAATACAAACCTGATTGAAAGAAATAATGATAATCAAATCCTTGATGACAGCAACACTCATAACGGTCACAAAACTATTACATTGACAATCATGTTACGTTATTTTTAAATGTTTCCTTTTCCTAGCACAGGCACAGCTGAGAAGCTTGATGCATGTACTCCATAACGTTAAAAAATACGATTTAATCACACTTTGCATTCCAAGCAAAGGAGAATTTTTGTTAATGCATGATTTCGTGGTACATCAATTACATTGATGCACACAGCTACAAAAATGAAAGAGTCGGAAGAAAGTGCGTTGCTAGGACTCATCGGAGGCAAATTTCATTTCAAAAGACTACCCGACGGAAGCCTTGATAAAGCGTGGTTTTGTGCAAACTTGCAAAAGGAGTTTGCATACCACCGACGCTCTTCAACCTTACGGTACCATCTAAATGCAAAACATGTTACAGCGAGCACAGAAACTGTGTATGCTGTTAGCACTAACAGTACGAGTCCAGTACCAACAAAAGGTGTTGGCAGCCCAAACCTGATGAAATGACTGGCTTCAGGACCAAAATTAGTAAGTCAACATCGGGCAAACTTACAAATTCTGTCGCAAAATGGATTGCTTTGGACTGTAGACCACTAACAGTGGTGGAAAATAGGGTTAGAAAATTGCTACAGTTAGCGTCAGGTCATCCAGCTTCCAACTGCCGCACGAAAGACTATTTCAAGTAAAATTCAACAACTTTATGACACTGAAAGCAAGCAAAATTAGATGCATTACAGAAAGCAGACTTTGTGGCTCTTACTGGGGCTCATTGACTTCGTGACCGTTAGTAATTCAAATTACATCTAATTACAAAATGTTCAATGATCACACTGTTTTAGCCTAATGTACAAAATTATTTTGGCTAAGGTTACTCAGAGTTTAAAGATGAAGCTGGTCAAATTACCATTTATGTTTCTGCCTTTATTTTTAAGAAGAAAAACTGCACTTTATGTTGAAATTTTGGTTATTATTATATAAAGACAATACCATTCTGAAAATGTACTTAAAGTACTTAGAATACCACTTTATTTTTAAGTCTGCCCAATTTTAGCCAGGGATGATATTTTTGTTTCTGTTTTGAATTGAAATGCAGTTTAAGTGCATTTTTTTTTTAGAAATTAAAAGAGCTTGAGTTTACAAGATTAATTAATTGCAAAGCCTATAATTAATTAGATACATTTTTAATCGAGTCCCACCCTAATATAAATATGTAGATATGTATATATATATATATATATGTGTATAGTAAATATGTATATGCATATATATGTATATATGTAGTTTTATATATATATATATATATATATATATATATATATACACACACATATAAATATGTATACATATTGTCAAGGATGCCAGGGCAACGACCTGGCCGGACGCCGGAGGGACCGGAAGAGGTCAGAGCCCACCCTGGATCACGTGGGGCCGCCTTCCTGGTTGCTCTGGGGCCACGGGACAGGGCATGGAAGCTCCACCCTGTAGGGGACCGTGGTCACCGCCAGGACGCCCCAATGCCTTTGGGACCTGTTACCCCAGCACTTCCTAGTGTGGGAAGATTTAGGACGGCACCGGAGAGCTGCCGGGAGGACAGCGCACTTCCGCCACACTGGGCGTGGCAAGAGGACAAAAGCCAGGAACACCTGGGGCTCATCTGGGGACTGTTTAAAGGGGCCGTCTCCATTCATTCAGCGCTAGAGTCGGGTGGAAGGAGGACAAGGCACGAGGAGAGTGTGGAGGCGCCCAAGAGAAGGCATATTGTGGCCAGGACTGTGTGTGTTTGGGGTTTGTGCACTATTTGGACTGAACTGGGTCTGTGTGACCATTACTATTATTGTAAATATTGTAAATAAAGCGTCAGTTGGTTTGATGAACAACATGTCCGCCTGTCTTTGTCGGACCAAGCTCCACAATATATATATATGTGGATGTATGTATATATGTATATATATGTGGATGTATGTGTGTGTACATGTACAGTATATATATGTTTATATGTGTGGGTGTATATATATATATATGCAGCAACACTCATGACAATGACAAAACAATTACATTGTCAATCATGTTACGTTATTATTAAAATGTTTCCTTTTCTTTTTCATTACTTCTTTAACACACTACTTCTCCACTGCAAAGCGCGGGTATTTTGCTATTCTTTAATAAATTGTGAACCATGGGATTGCTGTAAATTTGACAGTCTTGACTAGAGCAACTACAGCACATACAGAGATGATTTAGAGCAGGATTTATGAATTTCTCCTGCCTTCAAATATTTTATCGTACAAATATTTACATACCAGTAATTGACCTGAACGTTATGTAGTGTCCTGCCAACTTCTGCTTTAAATCACTGTGAAATTGCCTTTCTGATGTATGACCATTTTGAAGTTCTGATAAATTATATTACAGTTCAGTTATAAAAAAGGATCTGTTAATGTTTATGTAGAGATTCTGTGAAAGATATATGAGCTTCGGAAGGATATTCATTTTGGCAATATTAATTCTACCTGATAAAGTAAGATGGAGGAAGGAGAATCTATTAACTTTATCTTTTTGTGTTTTACGTTTTCTCCATTGCTGTAATCTGATTTTTGTTTTTGAAAAACATATCAAGATTCTTTTTTATTGATTAAATTGTGGAAAACATACAACTACCAAATGTACAAACACTCTGTACAGGCATATATACAGCACAGTGCAACCAATTACAATCACTGTTTGCAGTAGATGTTACGCTGTGATGTTGTTCTTTCTGTCTGCTGCTCCACACCACACCATCTGGTCGGTTCTCTTTTCTTTATAATTGGATGGAAAATTATGAGTAAGGAATGTGTTGATAACCTGCGGTGGGTTGGCACCCTGCCCAGGATTGGTTCCTGCCTTGTGCCCTGTGTTGGCTGGGATTGGCTCCAGCAGACCCCCTGACCCTATATTCGATTCAGCGGGTTAGCAAATGGATGGATGGATGTTTGATAACGCAGGAAGAGTTAAAAAATGTTCTGTAAATCTGTTTTTCTCCACCCTCATCAGTCCAAAATTACTCTCCAGAAAAAATAAAATATATATCAAATAATTTTGTAAAGATTACCTGGCTTGTAGTAAACAGTGTTTGCCGTCATCCGTGTGTTTATTTGTTTCAAAATTTGACAGCCAAGAGACTGTGGATATGGACTATGGCTTTGTCACGGTGATATCGCTCTCATTCATGCTTGTGGACATTTCAGCTGCTCTCTCATTATCATTTTTCTCTCAGCTCAAAATCCTCATCTGAGTTTTACAATTCATCATGAATTCTTGCTGGTTTACATAGATAGTGCACAGTATTTTTTGTCCTGAATAATTCCTTAGATCATTTGATCTCTGTTTTCACATGTAATTTTGATTTTGCCATGTCTGTCTACACTTTGCTTGCTTAAAGACGGTGGCATTTAGGGAAATCGTCGACTTGTTTCTACAGCAGTGTCCCAGGTGTTCACAACGTGTGAGGTGTTTTGCACACTGGCATAAAAGGTCACCGCTTCCATGTGATACCTATCCCAGATCACAACTACGAACATAAAACAAAGAAACTTTTATCTTGTATTTTCTGATTTTCTTTTTATATTTTCAGCATGTCATTTGTATTTGTATTTGGCTCTGCATATCTCTTATAGTCTTTACCGTGTTGACCTGAGCTTCATTCTGTGAATTTGTCTCATCTCCAGACCCTAAAGTATTTTGCTGCATTTTCATTGCTGTAGTACAATCTTACAGCGCCTTATTTGAAATAACTACAAAATAAAACATCTGCAGATTTTTGTTTGATTTCTTTTCTTTTTTTGGATGACAGAAATGGTTGGTATTGGATCCCATGTTGTATGGAAAATGAAGGCCTCAAACACAGAATGCTCCATTTATATTACAGCCTTTCTGCTATATACCGCTTGAAGACTTTTCTTGACACGTAAACTTTTACCTCTTGACAACTTATGTCGATACCTGTCCAATACCTATTATGTTGACTTTTGTCAAACCCCTCAGAAAGTATTGAGAGTTCTTTATGCTTCTGTGCTTAAACCGTTTAGATTTAATCAGTTAAAAGTTATTCTGCCTAGTCAGTAAATTCAGACAGCCTAATTATTAAGAGATTATTTTAGTATTAGTCTTAATGTTACTGGTATAGATGATTGTGGATGTGAAATGTATTTCATGTAAGCCTGAACAAAGTTCTGAAATGACAGCATTAAGTAACTAAGGGCAAAAGGTTTGACTTTGGTTGTGAGTGAGAAGCAAGTGAAAGTAAAATAACAGAACTTCTGAGCAGCCAACTGGGCTGTTTTACACTGCATGGTACTGTGCTCCAGAAAGTACTCACAGCGCATCACTTTTCCACATTTTGTTATGTCACAGCCTTATTCCAAAATGGATAAAATAATTTTTCCTCAAATTCTACACACACACCTAATGACAAAGTGAAAAAAATTTACTTAAGGTTTTGCAAATTTATTAAAAATTAAAAAACTGAAATCCATGTCCATAAGTATTCACAGCCTTTGCTCAATACTTTGTCGATGCACCTTGCAGCAATTCCAGCCTCAAGTCTTCTTGAATCTGATGCCACAAGCTTGGCACACCTACAGTATCCTTGGCAGTTTGCCCATTCCTCTTTGCAGCACCTCTCAAGCTCCATCAGGTTGGACGTGAAGCGTCGGTGCACAGCCATTTTAAGATCTCCAGAGATGTTCAATCAGATTCAAGTCTGGGCTCTGGCTGGGCCACTCAAGGACATTCACAGAGTTGTCCAGAAGCCACCTTTGATATCTTGGCTGTGTGCTTAGGGTCGTTGTCCTGCTGACAGATGAACCGTTGCCCCAGTCTGAGGTCAAGAGCACTCTGGAGCAGGTTTTCATCCAGGATGTATCTGTACATTGCTGCAGCCATCTTTCCCTTTATCCTGACTAGTCTCCCAGTTCCATCCCCACAGCATGATGCTGCCACCATCATGCTTCACTGTAGGGGATGGTATTGGCCTGGTGATGAGCGGTGCCTGGTTTCCTCCAAACGTGATGCCTGGCATTCCCCATAACCCTAACCCTCGCATTCACACCAAAAAGTTAAATTTTTGCCTCATCAGACCGGAGAATTTTGTTTCTCATGGTCTGAGAGTCCTTCAGGTGCCTTTTGGCAAACTCCAGACAGGCTGCCATGTGCCTTTTATGAAGGAGTGGCTTCCGTCTGGCCACTCTACCATACAGGCCTGATTGGTGGATTGCTGCAGAGATGGTTGTCCTTCTGGAAGGTTCTCCTCTCTCCACAGCGGACCTCTGGGGCTCTGACAGAGTGACCATCGGGTTCTTGGTCACCTCCCTGACTAAGGCCCTTCTCCCGGATCGCTCAGTTTAGATGGCCAGCCAGCTCTAGGAAGAGTCCTGGTGGTTTCAACTTCTTCCACTTACGGATGATGGAGGCCACTGTGCTCATTGGGACCTTAAAGCAGCAGAAATTTTTCCGTAACCTTCCCCAGATTTGTGCCTCAAGACAATCCTATCTCGGAGGTCTACAGACAATTCCTTTGACTTCATGCTTGTTTGTGCTCTGACATGAACTGTCAACTGTGGGACCTAATTAAGCTGCAGAAGCAGGCTGTGAATATTTATGTACATGTGCTTTCTCTATTTTTTTATTTTTAATAAATTTGTAAAAACCTCTAGTAAACTTTTTTCACATTGTCATTATGGGGTGTTGTGTGTAGAATTCTGAGGAAAAAATGAATTTAATCAATTTTGGAATAAAGCTATAACGTAACAAAATGTGCAAAAGTGATGCGCTGTGAATACTTTCCGGATGGTGTCACTGAGTACAGTCGCTGTTCTGCCAGCTCTGATCGTTCTGTGTGTTTACTTTTATTATGTGTTATTTTCTTTACTTTGTCTAACACCTGCTACTTTGTGTTTCATAATTTATGATTTCATACACTCAAAAACATAGAATTGAGGGTCACTCATGTGCTTTCTGACTCCATATATGCTGAATTATGTTGACCAAATGAGAATACTTTGATAAACAGAAACAACAACAGCAGATTCACGTGAAAGAAACACTGGGAGAAACATGCCTGAGTGAGCAACAGGGGCCCCGACACAGACCATCTGCTAGTCAATGATCAGTCACAGGAGAATAAATTAGATAACAGAGCCATGATAAAGTTCTAAGGAGACATTCAGGACTGCAGCATCTTCTTTCTCAATTAAACATGGCTGATTCCATTGGTTCCAGAGCATGCATTCTGTATGAACAAAACAGAGGAGCCCAGAAAATCATAAAGTGGATGTGTATGTCTCATGGTTAACAATAACTGGTACAAGAGCAGAAATGTGTTGTTTTATCATGCTACATGGTTAAATGCAGACAATTTTATTTTACCTGGTATGTAACTTGATAGTTGTAATGGCGTGTACATTCCACCTCAAGCAGATAAATTCCCTGGCAGAACTAAACGAGACTCTCAGTCAACATCTGAGTGGTTACCTGGATGCCACACTCATCATGACTAGTGATTTCATCAAGGCTAGTCTTAAAAAGTTAAAGCTGAAATTTTATCAGCACATTAAATGGACTACCAGAGGAAAGGACACTGATTTTACCATATAAAGAGGTTTATAAGGCCCAGTCACTTCCTCCTTTGGACAAATATGACAATGCTGCCATCTTCCATATGCCCAGATATAGGCAGAAGCTGAAACAGGAAGCTCCAGTCATGCCTACGGTTGTGCTTTGGACAGACCAATCAGATGCCATTTTCCTGGACATACTGATTGATGACATCAGTGTGTTTAGGTAAGCATTTGAACTCCTATAGATGATATTGTCCCTAAAGTAATCTTTAGGACTTCCCTAAACCAGAAACCATGGGTAGATGAAACCATTCGTAATGCACGTCTGAGTGTCATATGAAAGTTTATTAAGGTACAGAGAAAAGAAAAACAAAATAGGGTCACAGTGGGGAAAAAAAGCTTGAAATGTCAACTTTAATCTTGAAATTTCCACTTTAATCACATAGTTTATTTTGTCAATAAAGTAAAGCGTCACAAACAATCTTAAAACCATTTAATTTAGTAGTTTCTCAAAGCTCATCGTAACTAAAGCAGCATGTTAAATGCTTTTGCGTGTATGTGTTCTTCTATGTGCTCTATGTCTGTGAATCACTATGTGCTTCTTAAACGTGCTTTCTCTTCCTCCGGCAGGACACAGAATCCATTACATTCGTGATATTACAGCTCTCTGAATAAATTAAATACTGAGATGTATACTTGATATCATTTTCAGATGATAGGAATTTAAGCATGTTATTAAATATAAGAAAATGGTGGCGCAGTGATAGAGACGAACTGGTGCCTCGTCCAGAGATTGTTACTGCCTCACAAGATGCTAGTGTTCGGCCCGGAGAATAATTATTGCAGCAGTACTTTC
>NW_024381589.1:0-9091 GCF_016835505.1 Polypterus senegalus
ATGACACCAGTATTTTGATTTTACAATTTTGCAGCAATTTAGTTAAAATGTAAAATGATGTAAAATCTACTGGCTGTCACATCCGTTCAATTGATATGGACATGACATCAGTATTTCACATCAGCTTTTAGTAATAAACGTTGATGGATCAAATCAATAAATAAATGCTGTTCCTAAAATGTTTCCTTGTCAGTTTTAAACTAATTTTATATATGTAAGCTTGTTTTTGAAAACCTTCTAAAAATAATAAAGCTTTATTATTGTTTCACATGTGTATGATTTGCTAGTGGGAATATAAAATACATTTATAGATTGAAAATCTATAGGTATGAGTTTCATGAGGCACATTCCGTTTGAAACACTGGATAGTAATAAGATTTATTTACTTTTACTATAATGTAACACTTCAGGGGAAAACGTAATGAACAACCATTCAAAATAGTAAAAAAAAAAACAACATAAAACTGTACTTTATATCGGCAAAGTGTTAGAATCATGAAAGAGCTTAGAATGATTTGATAGCATAAGTATGAAACTGGAAGTCATTTATGTTTTGACCAGATAGAAAACTGTTGTAATTTGTACAACTTACAGCATCTACAGCATTCTAGGCCACAGCGGCTCAACACTGTCCTTGAGAGGCGTGATACGAGTGGCGCTGGGAAAGGCGTTATGATAAATTGCGTCATTACATGCGTGTTACCATATTGTGCACTATATAATAGATAGAGATGAAAGGCACTATATGATAGATAGATAGATAGATAGATAGATAGATAGATAGATAGATAGATAGATAGATAGATAGATAGATACTTATTAATTCACCTACTCCAGCAGCAGCATACTGATAATAACAATATTAAATATCAGGTGATAACAATGCGGTATAACAGACATCTGTATAATTGTTTATCCCCGGTGGAATTGAAGAGTCATAGTGTGGTCTCCTCAGTCTGTCAGTGGAGCAGGACGGTGACAGCAGTCTGAACGTGAAGCTGCTCATCTGTCTACGATGTCCTGTTCAGTGGATGCAGTGGATTCTCCATGATTGACAGGAGTCTGCCTAGCCCATCGCTCTGTCACGGATGTCAGACTGTCCAGCTCGTGCCTACAGTAGAGCCTGCCTTCCTCACCAGTTTGTCCAGGCATGGGGCATCCCTCTTCTTTTGCTGCCTCCCAGCACACCACCGCTTAGCAGTGGGCGCTCACCAAAACATCTGATAGAACATCTGCAGCATCTTATTGCAGATGTTGAAGGATCCAACCTTCTAATGAAGTATAGTCGGCTCCTGTCCTCTCCTGCACAGAGCATCAGTACTAGCAGTCAGTTTATCATCCAGCTGCACTGCCAGATATTTATAGGTCTGCACTCTCTGCACAGTCACCACTGATAATCATGGGGTCCATGAGGGGCCTGGGCCTCCTGAAATCCACCACCAGTTCCTTGGTTTTTGGTGTTCAGCTATAGGTGGTTTGAGTCGCACCATTTAACAAAGTCCTTGATTAGGTTCCTATACTCCTCCTCCTGCCCTCCTGATGCTGCCCACCATAGCAGTGTCATCAGTGAACTTTTGCATGTGGCAGGACCTCGAGTCGTATTGGAGTCTGATGTATGTTGCTGAACAGGACCAGAGAAAGTCCAGTCCCCTGCGTCGCTCCTGTGCTGCTGACCACAATGTCAGACCTGTAGTTCGAGGCACATATTGAGGTCTGTCTGTAAGATAGTCCACGATCCATGGCACCAGGTATGAATCTACTCCCATCTCTGTCATTCATTTCAGGTAAATGTTTAGGTTAGCTCTGGCTGTTGAAAGAGGCTAAAAGTAAAATGACAAAACATGAACAGGCTTTAATGATAAGACATCGATATGTCAATCCTTCTATTAGCGTTTTGAACTTTCTAGTTTCATCACAGGGTCCCAGTAATCCAAAGCCTATCCTAGTGGCACCACTGCATAAGGGAGGTACCAGTCAATCACCTGGCACAGTTACACACACAACTACACTCACAGTAATGCACACTGTGTCCATCAACCTGTGCTGTACATCCATATATTGGAGAGGAAAAAACAGAAGGACCTGGAAAAAAAGGAAAAAGACAAACAAATAAATAAAACTGTAATATTTATGTTAAAATCCTGGGCATCACCATGTGCAGGACCTACAAAGGTGTTTACCCTCTTCTCACATTGAGTATAAAAGAAGTTGATTTAATTTTGCTCTTCTGACAACAGAAAAAGACAATGTCAAAATGAAAAAAGATCTTTGCAGAGTGGTGTAAATGGAAATATAAAACACAAAATGAATGTATCTCATCAGAATTCACCCCTTCACTGCCACACATCACTGGCACAGCCATTGGCTTTAGAAGTCTCATCATTAGTTCAATGAAGGTCATCTTCCATGGGGTTTCTGTTGACCATATCTGAAAAGGTCCAACTTGTGGTGAGTCGATTAGTAAGGAGGTCTGACCAAACAATGAATAGAAAAGAACACAACAAGAAACAAGTCAGGATGGAGCGAGAAAATCTCCAAATCATTGAATACCCGGTTAAATCAATCAATAAAAATGGAAGAAGTAGGACAGAGGTGTAAATCTGCAAGAGCAGACTGTCCACGAAAACTGAGGAAGACAAGTAAGGAAAGGTCACGAGAAACTTGAGAACTCTGAAGGAGTCACAAGGTAAAGAGGCTGAGACTGGGGAGACTGGGCACATCAACTGTGCCCAAGTGCTTCATCAGCTACTGCCTGGTGGGAGAGTGGCAAAGATAAAATACATTTATAAATAAAAACAGGAACAATGGACAAAACACAGAAGGCATATGGGAGTCAGCTGGAAGAAAGGTGCAATATGAATAAAATGCATTATTATTATTATTATTATTATTATGAAGGTCCCATGGTCAGAAGAGGTTAAATTGAGATTTTCTTTAAAAATATCCTGGAATATACCTTTAGTTATAAAAGGTTTTTTTTTTTTGATCCATCCAATGTCCTGACCCAATAACAAGTAAGCAAGTGCTAACTGGATGATAACTATAAATACAAGACCCTAAGATTGTTACAGTCTGCTTTATAAATAAGACTGTAGCAAATTGTTAGGATGGTGTTCTTTGGAAAGTGCTTTGTGAAATAAAACTCTTCATTGTATTTATATTTATATATTGTGGAATGCATTGCTGTGTCCGGACCCTCTGGCACCCTTGTTGGTTATTAAACGTCAACTGGATGATAACAAACATAAAGACTGCAAGATTGTTACAGTCAGCTTTATATACAAGACTAGCAAAATACCAGGCTTACATGGCGAGTAGTGTGTTAAAGAAGCAATAAAAAGAAAGGAAACATTTTGAAAATAGCGTAACATGATTGTCAATGTAATTGTTTTGTCACTGTTGTAGTGATGAGTGTTGTTGTCATATATATATATATATATATATATATATATATATATATATATATATATATTATATATATATATATATATTTACACTGTGCAGTAGGGGCAGTAGTGCACCCTTGAACCCTCAGGGATGACTCCAGACACCAGGTAAAAGTCCGACCCTTTATTGTTTAATAACAATGTCACCAAGCACCCTCCACACTACTCTAAACCAGTACTCTAAGTAACACACAATAAACTCTCCTCCTCGCCCAGACACTTGCTCCTCTACCTCCCAGCTCAGCTCAGTGTCTGGACTGAGACACCGTCCTTTTATAGCCCCTGACCCAGAGGTGTTCCTGTCCCAGCAGTCCACAGTTCCTTATTCCTTCCGGGTCAGGGCAATCAGTCTTTACTTCACCCGGAGCACGCCATTCCTTCCCGTCCGTGACTCCTGGTGGTCCCCAAGGTATCCAGCAGGGCTGTGTATAAACACTACAAAGTCCATAGGCCCTGCTGGACCTCGGGCACGATCCTGCTCGGTAGAGCTCCTCCTGTCGGCCTGAGGTGCGGACCCGGCCTGGGAAGCGCAGTCTTCCACAATTCCCCTTAGCGGCGACTTCTGGGGCAGGCGTCCGGCCCCGAGAGGGACGTCCTCCTCAGGAGGATGCGCGTCGTCCAGGCCGAGTGCGGGTTCCTGTCCTCGAGCGAACCTTGGGGGGCAGTGTAGCTCCTGTCTCCCGGGGACAATGGCCTCGTGGCCCAGTTGCCAGCAATTATAGCACACGGCAAGCCCTCCTGGTTGCTTCCTCGGGGACCAAAACACCTCGGGAACTCCTCAGCTCGTCTCCGCCTCAACACCTGCCAGGGGAGGGCATTACGGCGCTAGCTGCCCTCAAGCCTTCTCTCCATTATGGTCGGGAGACCCACCTTCCTTTTGGGGATCTCCGCTTGATCTGGGGCTTCGGCTCAGCCTGAGGTCTCTCCATGGAAAGAGGAGAGCCTCTTTACTGTCTGCTCACCCGTTTCCTTCCGTTTACTAGGAGCGGCTCATTAACACTGTCTCGCTCCGATGAACAGCACTAGTCAGCTGCACGGCACGGCGGCGCTCCCCGGCACTCCCATTACCGCGCTTACCCTCGCACAAGACCGGTCGGGTCCTCAAGAGCCGTACTGCTCCGGAGAAACCACGCCAGCGCATGCCCGGGCCGTTTGCTCCAGTCCCGACCATTGCGTCATCATGCCCCAGTCTCTTGTCGGGCACACAATGCTTTGACAGCGCTACTCATTCTCAGCGGTGCCCGATGCTGTGTCCCCTTACTCTCGACACGGGAGGGACTCACCTGTACTCCCGCATCGATCATCTCGAGACTTCCCAACCCAGCCGCTGCCGTAGTCCTCGCAGAGCCTTTACGGGTTGCGGCCGTGCGCTCCCAAGTTCTCCACCGTTCCTTCAGCTGTTGTAAATCCTGTAAGAAGCTGAAGGGCGCAGGTATTCCTCGAGCCTCCATAAATCCACAGAGTTAATGTTTACGGCCGGAGTAGTTTGCGCTTCCGCATTTAGCACCTCCGACCGGAACCAATGAGCACGTCCCTCCTAGCGCGTGTTCAGCTGGGTCAGCGCAAAGGCTCCTGGGCTTTGGAGTTCTTAGAGGGCGGCTGGCTTCTCGAGCGGCTCGCGATCTGCCTTTTCTTTCCCAATTGCAGACCCTTCAGCCACAACCCGTCCCTCCTTGACGATTGCCGTTTGTTTTGGCTGCTTTGCGCCTTCCCCCCCTTCCAGGAGGCCGGACCGTCAGGGACCGAGCGACCTCGTCGGAGGACTCGAGTGTCCTTCACCTTCCGACATGCACCGCTGGGTGACCAGTCTGTTGTCCTCATGGGAAGCCTTAGCTAGCCGTCCGCTGGCCATTTTGCGGCATGAGGCAGTCATCCGAGATGCGCTGCGTTTCTCTTGGTGAGCGTCTGTAAAACATGATAAAAATAAATCCACCGACGCGTCGGACGTTTACCTGCAGCTCCTCCATAGTGTATCGTCGGAACCCCGACTATCTAGGGAGTCCGGCTCGACAGCGGTCCGTGTCCCGACTGTGCGCTACCGGGCTAACTTCGGCCCGATAGCTCTCGGTCCCTTCGCTTCGGTCAGGTAGGTCCAGGACCTCTCGGCGTCCGTCAGGCCCTGCAGCCAGCTGGGACTGACCTTCTTTTCAGTCTTCTTGCCCATGGTCCGCAGAAGCGGGATGCGCGCTACAGTTGCAGCTTTCTGGTAGTGGGTGGTGTTTGCACCACCGTGAAATGATGGGGAATCCCCCGAGGGTTTGTCTGCCCACACAAAATTTGTTTTTAATGCAGGTCCTCTGCCAACAGACGGCCAGAGAATCCTGCCGACTACGCCAGTGTGGCAGTAGGGGCAGTAGTGCACCCTTGAACCCTCAGGGATGACTCCAGACACCAGGTAAAAGTCCACGACCCTTTATTGTTTTAATAACAATGTGCACCAAGCACCCTCCACACTACTCATAAACCAATACTCTAAGTAACACACAATAAACTCTCCTCCTCGCCCAGACACTTGCTCCTCTACCTCCCAGCTCAGCTCAGTGTCTGGACTGGAAGCACCGTCCTTTTATAGCCCCTGACCGGAGGTGTTCCTGTCCCAGCAGTCCACAGTTCCTTATTCCTTCGGGTCAGGGCAATCAGTCTTTACTTCACCCGGAGCACGCCATTCCTTCCCGTCACGTGACTCCTGGTGGTCCCAAGGTATCCAGCAGGGCTGTGTATAAACACTACAAAGTCCATAAGGCCCTGCTGGACCTCGGGCACGATCCTGCTGCCGGTAGAGCTCCTCCTGTCGGCCTGGGGAGTGCGGACCGGCCTGGGAAGCCGGCAGTCTTCCACAACACACACATACATAAACATATATATATATATATACATATCTATACATATACACATATATATATATATATACATATATATATCTACATATATACACATACATATACACACACACATAAATACATACACACATACATACATACACACAAAACATATATATATACATACATACACACACACATATATAAACATATATATACATATACATACATATCTACATATATACACACAGCTATTTAGTATCAGTGCAATGCTGCTTGTTAAACGGATAACTCCCGCTCTTACGTGCAAGTCTCGTGGATATTATGAACATAATGCATGCATAAGGTTCGAGCATGTAGGCCGGACTTTTTGTTCTTGAGTCACAAAGCGTGCAAACTCAGTCGCCTCAGTTTATCAGCAAGTGCGTATTTGGGAACACCGTAGTGACGACTTGGTTCAACATTACTTGGCAGCAGGAAGTGAGGCAAGGTGCACTGGTGCATTTGTGTCTCCCATAAAAGCAGCTTCACTTGAAATCACTTTGGATTGTGCACGAGGTAAAAACGTCCAGCTGAAGTGTCAGATTCTTATTTAATTATGCTGCTTTCTGTATCTTCTGCATTGCATTCAGGTTAACCTGATGTTTTGTCTCATAGTGCCGTCTTAGATTAAATTCTGTAATTACAGCCACATTAGCTCCACAAATGAGACACCGGGTTCAGTAAACATATACTCAGCCTCCCATCGGTTTTTTAAAGGCTCTATTTTCCAGAATCAACTTTTCTCTTCAGCATTGTGTGAGCTAGCTTAAATAGCGTTAACTTCGGTAAGTGTTGGGCAAGGCAGCTGAGCGCTGCATTATGGGGTCTGAGTTTTTGTGTTACAGCGCTCATATACCGGGCTTTAATAACAATAATACAGTATATAAAAATGATCCATGGGCGGATATAATTACGCCCCGGGCCGGATGTGGCCGCGGCCTTGATTTGACACATATGGACTAAATAGAACTTGAAAAGATATATTTTTCAAATGTGATCGCAATTCAGATAGAGTTGCCCGCACTACAGCCTGATGCCTCAATGAGTCATCCTCCCCTGCTCTTACTTTTACCCTTCATCTATGATACACTGAGTATGGCTTTACCAAAACAATCATTGATGGCGAATAAAGTATCCATTATTCGAGTATTAGATCGGGTTATATATATATACATATATATATATATATACCGCTCCCTAGGAAATAGTAATGTTAAAAAGCTTTTGAAAAAAAAAAGGGAACATTTTAAAAATAACGTAACATGACTGTCAATATACATTATTTGTTTGTGAGTGTTACTGAGTGTTGCTGTCATCAAGGATTTGATTATCATTATTTCTTTCAATCAGGTTAAGTATTTGTAGGATGTGTTTTTGTTCAAGTTACATTCCGGTGTTTGTCAATCGTTGTAAAGATGACAGGTTTCATTCATCGATTGTTTCTTACTGCATCAATAAACAGCTCGTCTTCTTCTTTATCTGAGACCTGACACACTGCATCCGGGTTTTTACACTGTCTTCCTTTAGCGGGACATTGACTTTTTCAACGTGTGCTTTGTTTTGGATTTATGAATATGCTTGTATGTATGGGCGCTTCTATTTTTGCTGCCTTTTCAATTGTGTAATTGGTTTTGTTCAGCGTTCTTTGGAACTGTTGCCTTTTATCTGTGCACTCGCGTCAGTTCCGTGAGCCCTTTCGGTGTACATGCACCGAAGGTTCCCAGCTGTGCTGGTGCCATCTCGTGCTATGTCCATGGCTGTATTTAATGTTACCTTAGTCATGGCACTTAAAACTTTCTCTGCAGTTTCTGAGTTTGTGTCAAACACCACCCTGACCATCTCATCTTCCTCTCCATAAGCACAGTCCTAACCCATGAATATTTAGTGGAGTTTGCTATTGGATTGCGCTGGCGGATGGCCTTATATGGGCAGGCACTCAATTCAAAAAGCCAGCGGTTAGCCTGTCTATGAACTTAATTTAAAGTGTAGGTTTACATCGTGCTTTGTTTCCCGGGAGCAGAAGTCATGAATTGGTTGTATATGTCACTTTGGGTAGCTTCTTATTGTTTAGCTGCCTTCTCAATTATATAATGCATGTTTTCTTCAGCGCTTTTTAGGTCTTCCGGTTTTTTATGTACTCGTGGGGTTACATGGGAGGGTGATGATGTCACCGAAACTCCCCCGCGTTGAAGCTCATCTCCATTACAGTAAATGGAAAAACTGCTTCCAGTTATGACCATTACCTTTGAATTTCGATATAAAACCTGCCCAACTTTTTAAGGAAACTGTAAGGAAGACTGCAAATTTCAGCCTTCCACCCACCCCGGGAAGTTGGAGGGAAATTTGTGATGAGTGAGTGAGTGAGTGAGTGAGTGAGTGAGTGAGTGAGGGCTTTGCCTTTTTAGTATAGATTTGTAATTTATTATTTTGACAAGTTTAAATAATTATTATTTTTTAAAATAGGTTTTTATTTTAAACCTTAATCTCTTTAAACTGAAAATCTGATTATGTATGTATGTATGTATGTAGTATGTATGTATTTATTTATTTATGTATTTATTGTTGATTGGCAGACCAGTTTTATTTAGTATTTAATATTTGCAATTAATTTTTGCTTTGAGAGAAGAGATCTTTTCACTTTGGCAAAGAGAAATTATCTGAATAAAATAAAATTGACGTCCAAATATTTGAATACTTTTTAGTCACTGTATATACTATAGGATCTTCTTTCAGATTGGCAGAAGCCTTAATCTTTATAATTCAATTTAAAAAATATTTACAATT
>NW_024381590.1:0-5313 GCF_016835505.1 Polypterus senegalus
TCATGTGTCTTTGAGTTGTGATTACCACAACTAACAAAGAATTTTCTCCCTGCCAGGTAGGATTCAAACCAATTTAAGCCAGAGAGGCCCACCCATTGACTAAGGCGATTTCTAAGAATATTGTGATCAATGGTGTCAAATGCGGCACTCAGATCGAGGAGGATGAGAACAGATAAATGGCCTCTGTCTGCATTTACCCGCAAGTCATTTACTACTTTAACGAGTGCAGTTTCTGTGCTGTGATTTGTTCTAAAACCTGACTGAAATTTATCAAGAATAGCATGTTTATTGAGGTGGTCATTTAGCTGCATAATGACTGCCTTCTCTATAATTTTACTTAAGAAGGGCAGGTTAGAGATGGGTCTAAAATTTTCAAAAGCAGAGGGGTCAAGATTATTTTTCTTGAGTAGGGGTTTAACTACAGCAGTCTTAAGACAGTCTGGGAAGACCCCTGTATTTAATGACGAATTTACTATGTCAAGAATATTATCAATTAGCACATCTGATACTTCCTTGAAAAGTTGCTGGTATTGGGTCAAGGACGCAGGTGGAGGGTTTCAGTTGAAAGATTATTCTATGTAAATCAGGTAAATCTATCCTGGTGAAAGAATTTAATTTGTTTATAACGGAGTACTGGGGCTTCACAGTGTTGGGGAGATGTACTATGTTATTTCTAATATCATTAATTTTTTGATTGAAAAATACAGCAATGTTCTCACAGGTTTAACTGGAAGTATTTTGGGGGCATTCCTTTGTGTTACCTGGGCTTAACAGACGATCAATTAAAGCCCAGCACAACTGCAGAAATTGACACTTTCTATATGCAGTTTAGTTGCTGAACACTCAGAAAAGGAACTTTATATCCATCAAGAAATCTTTCTTTTCATCTTTTGCTTAAGGAACTATTATATGTAACCAAGGAACTGGATCATCTAGGAAATGGCATCTGAATTAAACAAAGATTACATAAACCCATACAGATGGTAGCATTCTTTGTATTGCTTATATTTACTGCTATTGGATATTAGGCAAATAAACATGATTGTTAAGTAAAAGTTTGAAGCCATTCTCTATATGATTATTGCACTTAGCTAGCCAAATACCAAGATTGATCTATCCTTATTTAGCTGTGTTTTCTTAAGGGTACAAAGGGCACATTGAGTAGTCCGCTGCTGGTGGCAAACTTGGTTGAAAATAAAAGAGTGAAAAAAACAGCATAGTAGCCTACTGATAAAGGTTCCTTGGATTAAATAAGTGGGGTACAGTATGGACAGCAAGGCAGTGTGAACGCTGGCCCCGGCACAGACAGACGGACAGCATAGTTTTACCACACACCATTTATTTACAATACTATTTACAAAGTTTGTGCTCACATGCACCCCCAGTGCCTTCTCGCACCGATTTCCCAAAGTCCAGGCCCACAGTCTTTTGTGCCTTCCTGGCCACCTCCAGTCCTTCCTTCCGTTCAGTCCACTTCCTCCCGACTTCCACCCCTGACTGGAGGGAGGCGGCCCCTTATATAACGCCCCCGGATGAGCCCCAGGTGTTTCCGGCATCTGCTCTCTAGCCACGCCCCAGCGTGGCGGAAGTGTCGGCTGCCTTCCTGGCAGCTCTCCGGCGCCACACAAAGTCTCCGCACTTCCTGGTGTGGCGGAAGTGCCGGGCTCCCGGGATAATTAGGCACAGGGGCGCCGCCTGGCAGTGGCCACGGGTCCCTACAGGGCTGGGCTTCCATGCCCTGTACCCGAGGCCCCCTGCCTAACCAGGACGGACGCCCCACTCTGTCTGGAGGAGGCATTCGCCTCCTCTGGCTCCTCCAGCGCCCCGCCGGGCTCCAGCCCCAGCCGAGGACCGACGGGATACACCGGCATCGGGCGCCGCCTGGCGGTGACCACGGGCCCCTACAGGGCTGGGCTTCCAAGCCCTCCACCCATGGCTCCCAACAGAACCAGGACAGACGCCCCCTCGCGGTGTGGAGGAGGCACTAGCCCTCCTCACGTCCTCCAAGGCGTCCCGCCAGGCTCCAGCTCCGGCCAGCGACTGCACAGGATAAACTGGCATCGGGGCGCGACCACGGGCCCCTACAGGGTAGGGCTTCCATGCCCTCGACCCGTGGCTCCCAACAGAACCAGGACGGACGCCCCCTCGCGGTGTGGAGGAGGCACATGCCCTCCTCTCGTCCTCCTGGGCGTCCCGGCCGGGCTCCAGCCCCGGCCAGGGACCATAGCAGGTAAAAGGTTATGGGTAACAGTTGTGTTGCTGGTTTTGTTGTTTCTTCCTGCCCCCCCATTAAGAAAATAACCTAAGATGTGATACCTGTCATGTTAGGTGTACATCACAGGTGATCTAGTAACATGGTAAAATACTTGGCTAGTTTTATTCACTGGTTCTTTTTTCTTTATAAACTGCCTCTTTTCATGTTGGCAGTACATCAGGACAACCAACTAGCCAAATTACCAAAGCTCAAAGTTTTATCAAAAATCAACCTCAGTTTTTACCTTAAAGCTCATAATTGTTATGGAGTAGAAATTCATCATTTTGAGACAGCAGTCACTATATTAAAAGTAGAAAACATATTCCTTTTTCACATGTTTGTGCTCAGACAGATTATGATGTCCTGTAAATTAACTCTGTAGAAATAAGGCAGTGCTGTAAAACTCTTTGAAGAGAAATTCTTTAAGAGGCACTGTTCAAGGCCACTTTTTATCTTTTAAAGTCTATTCACACTTTGTTTTATTATTATCTACTGTATATTATAATCTTAGTTCAGAACTACCAGATATTCCATATCTTATATGTAAGATGGGAGAAATTATTTTCAAGAAGGAACAGAAGGAAAACCAGATAAAGCACCCATGACAAGCTGAAGTGGTTTTCACAAACTTATGATCAAAGCTTTTAGTCTGAGTAGCATATCACTTGAGTGGCTAGCCAATTCCATCTTTGTAACATCACGAGGTATGAACAGCACAAGTGCCTTTTGGCATAAAGAACAAATCATCTGAAGAAATAACCGAGACATCAGAGAAACAGAGACAGTCTCCATTCTGTTAGGGAAATTTAATTCACCTGGATGTTGAAGAAACCGTCCATACATCAGCTCAAAATGAGTCCTCCTGTGACACAGGCAGTTATCTTTATCTTTGCGGAAAGTATTGTTTTAGCTTTGTGACTTTAGAGCAAAGATTGTTAAGGCTATACATCCAGACTTCACTGTTATTCATTATTTCCTATTATTTATTTTATTTGGTTCATTTGCATAAATACTGTTTTGCTGTTAAATTTCTACACTTGTACATCTTGAGTTATTAAAGTTGTTATTTCTGTTGGTTTTCTTTGGCTGTATTCATTTTCATTTGATCAATAAAAACGTGACCACAAAAAAAATGAGTGGCTATTTTAATAGCATTTGGAGAGTGCAGTAGTCATTCCACATTACAGTATTCGTTTTATTTTCTATAGTTATGTTAGTGTTGTGGTGAGAAATTTTGTGTACAAATTAATAAATATTTTGTATGTCTTTATTTGTAACTTAGACAAAGCAAATGTAATATTAGTGTTTAATTGGTGAAAAGCTTTCATTTTTAAAGAACCCACAGTCTATGGGACTGACTGAAGAATTTTATGACAGGGTCGAGGAAGTGCCTAAAACTAGTTTAACAAGTGATTCTCTGCAGGACTCTTTTTATAAACCCCCATAGGAAAGCCAGACTGCCTAGCTGGTAAGCATCAACTCAACAAGTGGTTTTGGGGGCAGGTGTGAAAGGTATTGTGTGCCCCTATTGGTCTATAGTATGGCTGTTTGTGATTGGTTTGAATCAGATGCCATTCTATAGCATGACACCCTATTGGTGTAAGGATTTGGACAAAGAATGTAAACATTTGGTTGCTTTACCCTTCTCTATCTCTCTCTCTCTCACCATAATGGTGATGAAACATCTCACACACCATGGACTGAAAAGAAGACCATACTGAGAAGCACAACCTGGCAGCCATATTTAGACAGGTATGCGGCCTGTTCTGAAGAAAGCTGACTAAAATGGTGACTTAACTAGAAACATTTTAAGTAACTAACAAGTCTGTGTCACCTGAAACTATACATCAATCAGCATTTATCAGGTCGTATGGTTGCCAATATTCAAATGTACTTTGCTAATTGTTATCATTTTACAAATATTATCAATAATACAGCATCCATGCAAGTAACAGAATTTTAAATACTTATAGCTCTATTCTGGTCAGGTGGTCTGCATGTATTACCACCGTTTTTCATACTATTATTAAAAATTATTCTCAGACTATTTTTGTGAGATTGATTTGTGTTTTTTAATAGATTTTGCAATTTGGAATTCTTCTTTCATGTCATTAAATAGACTGACACCAAAGAGGGTTTTCTTGTGAGATAGAGATTTGGGGAAACCAAACTTAATGCCAACAAAGACATTGTTGTAGTGTAGCAAATTAAATAAGGAACCTTAATCTTATAAGAAGCTCAACAAAGACACTGGTTTAAAATGGATTTTTCATTTAATATCATCAGACTGTATGTGAAGACTGCATAGCTGAAAAACCAGATCACATCAAACAGAAAACTACTTTAAGAGATGCTAGTGGCCACAAGACACAAGTGACTCTTTACTGTCTGGTGAACAAACTGCTAAAGCACCATTGTCAAGTGTAAGGTGACATATTAAGATGACATCTTTAAGTATTTGCACTCTTCAGATTCATCCCCCTAAATGGTTGAAATACACATCATCACAACAAAGTGCAAATTCAGATTGAGATAACAGGATTATCTGGGATAATCAAACCATTAATATCCAAAGTGAAAACCCTCTGGTTATCTTCATAATACAAAAGTAGCAGGAATGCACAAGACTTTGTGTGATATTATATAAACATGTGTATATGTCAACTCAAACACACACCCACACATACAGACACAATTTAAAAAATCAATAATTATTCTAATACCCATATTTATTAGATGTTGAGTAAGACTGGTGAATTGGGAGAAAAACAACACAGATAAACTTGTAAGATGCAAATGCCACACAGACAGCAGTTAGACATTGAACAGAAGGCAAGACCTAAAAGCAGTGTGCACCAGCCTAGTGATGAAGTGAGAAAAATGCCAAAATAAACAACACAATGCAAAAAAATTAGAAAGGCTAATTGCCTTAAACATACAAACAGGAGGACAAAGAAACAATATATACTCTGAAAGACATGCAACTTTAAAGTCTGGACATTTCAAAAGGATCAAATTCAAAGGAGACCTTCATGGTAGTATATGTAGACCATGAGGAA
>NW_024381591.1:0-12574 GCF_016835505.1 Polypterus senegalus
AGTTTTGTGTTATATCCAGCCGTTTAGCAAATGATCAGCTAATTTTTCCTTTGCTGACAGGATCAGTTTTCCTGTGTGAGCTTGACATTTAATGATCGCTAGCTTTGATGGTTTAGTTATGGCCTCTAAGAGGGATTCAATTAGTTTTTTATGTTGAATGGGCTTGCCAGTACTGGTCTTGATCCCTGAGTTTCCATAATGCCCCATGATCATGGCAGACTCCAAAAGCATATCTAGAATCAGTATAGATAGTTACAATTTTTCCCTCTGACAACTGACAAGCTCAGGTGAGAGCTATCAACTCAGCTGCCTGTGCATTCAAACTTAAAAGAAATTCAGTTTGCTTCCAGCAGGTGGTCACCTTTGACCACTGCATAGCTGGCTGAAGGTGTTCCATTTTCCAATCGTAAAGAACATCCATCCACAAAAATGATCTCTCCTGTTCTAAGGGTGTTTCCTGTAGGTCTGGTCTAGGTTTATAGCCTTGTTATTTCATCATGACAGTTGGTAGAAGAGTAGCTGGATTTAAGATGGGAGGACCTTTCTATGTTAAGGTTTGACAGCATTACAAAGTACATTTTGATAGTGTATTGCCTAGCAGTAGTGAGATGTGAGGTTTTAGCCTGTACTAAAATGGAGTGTGCTGAGGCACTCTTACCACTAGGGGGCTAATGAGCACTATTCTGTACTAGCTAGCACGGCCTCTGTTGTGGCTGCTACAGCTCTGAGACAGGTTGGAAGTCCCGCAACCACTGGATCCAATTTTTTGGGAAGGATGATTTTGGGTAAATCACCAGTGGCTCACAGTGCGCTATCCTTCCATAATCATTTTTACCCTGGGACCACAGTGCATCAGGAAGTGAGGAAGGCCAAGAGGGATATGAAGTCTGTAATGAAAATGTGGAAAGGGTGGGATGGCATAATGAGCGGGATAAATGGAAGGTCATCGAAGGAAAATCTTAGTTATCAAATGATCTGAGTATCAAAATACCGAACAGCGTGCAGCCAGTCCATCCTATCGAGACATTGTTCCACCCATTCCCAATTTCGACCCAGTGAAGGGTGCTAGATTTGGCTAAGAACATAGGAACCGAACCTCCTAAATAAGCGCTTTGTGAATCGTGAGGTGCACTGGAGCAGTGGCTTTGGTGGATGAGAAAAATGCAAAGGGATATGAAGGGTCTCTGGGCTAGTGCCTGAAGAGAGAAAAGATTCTAACCAAGGTGTGTCCACTTCAGAAGGGAAGTACTGGGCAGTGGAGTGGAGGGTGTTGGGGACTTGCAAGTGGGAAAAAGACATAGAAGGAAAAGAGTGTAGGGTTTAAGGAGAATGGTGTGCGAGGAGATGTTCAGGGTCCAGGCTGAAAAGAGGAGCTTGAGTGTGGGGGAGGTTTGGCACAGGAATTTAGGAGACAGAACAGTAAAACCCTCGTTCGGTTAGAGAAATAGAGAGGGAGAGCTTAGTCATCAGATCCCTTCCGAACAGATTAACAGGGCAGAGCTGATTTAACAAAAAACGGTGCATCAAAGTGGAACCACTGAAATGAAGCTGAACCGAGAGGTTTAGACACCAACAAAACATGAGGTTGTCCAGAAGCAGTAAGTACAGTCACTGTATCGTTGAGGCAGACTAGAAAAGCAGTTTCAGTGCCATTCACCAGCAAAGTCAATAAAGGATCTGTGTCCACAAGGCGAGTGAGCAAAGGCAACTGAAGAGAGAGTGGCTGGGGTCCCTGTGAAAGGAATATCCTCAGGTTCAGGTAAGGAAGGCGGGTGAGGAAGCTGATGTGGGCAATTGCAGCAGAAATGTCCCGTCGTACAGGCATAAGATGTAGGTGCTTGATCTGAGGGGAGAGGCAGCTGAGCAGATGAAGAATTCGGATTAGGAAGTAAAAATCCGTGACCTCTCCCCCAGCCTCGCTCCTGTCCTCGGAAAAATTCACGTCCTTCACGTCCTTGACCCCTGCCTGAGGTGGCTCCACCTGCATAATAATTCATTTGTGCGCGATTAACTTGTCTGAGTGTCTGACTCTTTTTGTTTAGTCTGTCATTCAGCATGCTCCGTGTGTCTTTTAACTTCATCAAAAGTGGGACTTTCCCATCCAATACAGGACGTGCATACCTTATTTTGAATATCACTTCTGAGTCCTGACATAAAAGGAGGAACTGCTGCCTTGGACGTCTCTGGCTGTCTAAGCCAGAATGGTTTGTCATCAAGTCCTGAATGCGGTGTGCCCATTCATCTACCGTCTCATCTTTCTTTTTGTTTGGCAGCTGAAATAAGGTACCAGTGATTGCCCTTTTATATTTGCAGTTTTCACGGGTTCCCATTAGGCAAGGAAAGGACCCTTTTATTTTGTCCACGAGGCAATGCCTCATTCCACTGCCACTGTTCTCCATTATCTGCCCATAATTGACAGTAGCCCAAATGGTGCCCATCTTTCTACGTAGCGCCTGTGTCCATTCAGCCGCACTGGGTTTGTGTATGTTGTCTAGCTGTTGCACCTGTTCCACAAACTTCAACCCACCGATTACCTTAAGATCAGGCAATTCAGACACTACATCTTTCAGCTCTTGAATATCCCAGTTACGATGTATCATTACAGTAGTGGGGTTATCGTTTTCTGGGGGTTGTGTGGGATCGTGTCGGGGGTAAGGACCTCAATTAAAGGGCATGAAAATGTGGGTGCTAAAGGTTTTGGGGGAACTAAGCGGGTTAAGGTTTTCAGGGGACTTATCTCGGAGTTTCTTGCTTCTAGTACGTTGTGAAATAGAGGGCTTTTTGTGTGAGTTAGAAGAGCCTCCCATAGCCCCTAACAAGTGGCTGTCAGTCTCATCACCTGGATCTGTAAGTGAGGAGGGGTCTCACTGATATTGTTCATCAAAGAAATCATCAGTAGCTGGGGCATCGGTAACCACAGGAGCAATTGGGGCAAGGAGTGAATGTGGCGGTGGAAGGGGTTGTGGGTAAAGTGTTGGGGAAGAGAGCACGGGATATAAAGGGTCTTTTTTATCACTCCTTTTCCTCCTTCCTTCAGACTGGGGTCCCGTATCAGCCTGCACTTTCTGTAAAGCTATAAGCAGCTCTTCCTTTTCCTTTCTATTCTTTAGTTCAGCAACTTAAAGCTCATTCCGTTTCTGTGCTGCTTCCAATGTATGGTCTTTAATAACCAATTCCCATCTGTCATACATATCAATCGATAAGGACCCATTACAACAACCCTGTGTATTTCTGCTGAGTATTTTTCTTATGTCCTGTATCTCATTCTTATCTCGGTTCCTTCCACTACGCCATCTACCTGCACTGTCCTTATTCCATTTCCTACATGCCTTTTTAAAATCTAATCCTTTCTTCTTTTCAATGAGCTTCCTAGGGGACCAGCCTTTCGATCACGACAGCGCACTAGGAGCCTGGCAATCCCCCGAAAATAATCCTTCTAACGTTAGGTTTTTAGGACTCTTGGGGGGACTGTTTGACTGGCTTGCTAATTGTTTTTTCCCATAGTGAGTGGCAGGATCTCATCTGAAAATGACTCATCCCTTGAAAAAGCCCGTTCCACACCCCCGTCCGCTCCTATCCCCAGATTACAGCTTCAGGTGATGCGTGTCCGTTTATTAGCATCAGCAGAATCCTACATCAATCGCCCGTGGAGTCGGGATATGGAGGTTTTAACCCGATCCCTTCATCCAGATGGTTTGTATCGTCAATCTGCCAGGGTATTGTCTCCGTCACCTTAGCAACCCGTTGAAACAAGAGTATGACCAGACAGCAGATGAAAAACTCAACCTCCCGTTTATTTAGACACACATTCTCTAAATAGCCCTTTCACCCCATTCCTCAAATTATTATAGGAGCGTGCCACTCGCCCCTTTCTATTCCACTTCACAGGGATGACTAGCTAACATTCACTGTGCTATTCCGTAGGGTCCCAAAGCCTTTCGTGAGTCCCTAGAACCCTCCTATGGGTCTGATACAGTATCTCTCTTATTCTTTATTTTGCATATGCTTTTTATTCTTTTTCTTTCTATATTCATATTACTTCTAGCACACCAGTCAAACTCAACTAACAGGAATCCCCCGATCTACTCACTGCGACTCCATCCACCTGCCTGGAAATGCCCGTCAAATGGTGCCCTCGTATCGCTGGGGAAGTCAGGGACTCCCACACAGGAAAGCGCAAGGCAGGCCAATCCCTACATTTACGAAGCTGGACCGACCGGCGGAATCCGCTCCACACGGTCCTCTGGGCGATCCTGCCCGAGACCGTCTGCCGTCTCCTGCCACGTTTGAGAGCCAAAACTGTGGGCGAAAACTCAGACCAGACAGCAGGTGTAATTATAAGGCAGCTTTATTTTCAAGTCACGGTGAAAAAGTTTCAGAAAAAGCAGACAATCAAATATACATGATAGTGTCAGGGCTCTTCTGAACCCCATCTGTTGGATGGGGCAAGTTTTTATACCCCTAGAATGCGTGATTTAATATCATTATAAAATGTAACAGTCAACACATTTATTATACACAAACCTTTAGCCCTTCAGCGCCCTTGTGCAACTTGATTTCTTGGCTCCTTTTGTTATGAGCGTTCAGATGTAAGCTAAGGGACAACGTGATAAAGAGCAGACTCATGTGTGGAATAGCTCAGACCTTGAGTCCTTTGCACAAATATTTTTCTGTTTGCTAAAACAAATCATGCTTACAAGGTTTAGTAAAGCTACTTCTCAGACATGAATTAGTACAAGGGGACAGAGAACATTTGTCTTCCACAGGGGTCTGCTGGAGCCAATCCCAGCCAACTACAGGAGCACAAGGCAGGAACCAATCCTGGAGCACGGTGCCACCACCACAGGACACACACAAACACACACCCAGGCCAATTTGGAATGCCACTCCACCTAACCTGCATGTCTTTGGACTGTGGGAAACCAAGCCTGAGAAACCCTGAACACGGGAGAACATGCAAACTCCATGGGAGGACCCGGGAGGCGTCGGAGTCTCTAACTGCGAGAGCAGTGCTACCACTCGCCACCATGCAAAGAGCAAACATTTTGTTTTTCTCATGTAACATATTGACAATGTAGCTCTCAAGATGCAATAAGTATAAAGTATCAACATAAAATATCATCATCATCATAATATTCTCAAATGGACCTTGGCCAGATTTCATTTGTGGACAGACATATGGCTACGATGTGTCATTCAAGTAAATGCAGTTTTTCAATACCTATTCATTTGCTGTAGTCACTTTATCTATTTATGTTAAGACTGGAGGCAGATCTATGCTGACAGAATGAGAGTTCAGGACGGGATCACCAGAGTCACAGTCCATCCTGAGCACACCATGTGATTTCAAACTCACTCATACATTGGTAAGCCACCAATCACATCTATGTAAGATCTTCACCACAAATGACT
The DNA here is from genome assembly GCF_016835505.1 of Polypterus senegalus. NCBI lineage: Eukaryota > Metazoa > Chordata > Cladistia > Polypteriformes > Polypteridae > Polypterus > Polypterus senegalus. The sequence continues at coordinate 5,413 of NW_024381591.1, forward strand.
TGGACCAGGAGATGCCCAAGATGCCTAATCAAGATACCAATTATTTGGAAGTTCTTTTTATTGCTAAAATTGAGACTTTTAAAAACATATATAATGAATCAAGGCCACAGTCTGACCAGAGATAGACTTACAAAGAGTCATCCAATGATCAATTTGATGATTATCATGTATAGTTAAAATGTACTGCTATAATGCCCGCTGAAAAGATCAACACCAACTTTACATTTCAATCTACAAGAAGGCTCCCTTAAAAAATACCCTAAAGTTAGAATCCTTAACACAAAGAGACAAACATCTCTTACTGTTAGCTTGCCTACCTACCTTGGTCAAATCCTAATGTCTCCCAAGTAAATATTATTTATATCCTAAAACAGAATGGTTTTGCAGGTGGTGCCACAGACAGTTACTCTCTGCTTATCCTTCTGACTGATTCTTCTCTAGTTTTGTGTTTTGCTAGTGTCCTTGTCACTACTGGTAGCATGATGCTATACCTGCAGTAGATTCAGGTTGTGCAGGTCGGCCAGCTCCTCCAGAATGGCATATTCATATGTGCTGATGCAAGAAGGTTTGCTGGGTCTCCCAGCACAGTCTCAGAGCATGGAGGAGATACCAGCAGACAAGTCATTATATGAGGAGAGCTAGAAAGGGCTGTAGAAGGGCATCAAACCAACAACAGGACCAGTAACCGCATCCTTTTGTGGAAGGAGGGGCCAGGAACAGCACTGTCAGAGCTCTACAAAATGAACTTCACCTGGCTACCAAACTGTCAAAAACAGACTCCATGAATGTGGCATGATGGCCCAATGTCCATAAATGGGACCTGTGCTTATAGCCCATCACCATTCAGCTCAACTGGCATTTTTAAAGAGAATACTATAATTGCAGCTTTGCCATAGGTACTCCATTCTCTTCACAGATGAGGCAGGTTCACACTGAGCATATGTGACAGATGTAGAAAGAGTCTGGAGAAGCCATGGTGAATTTTATGCAGCATGCAACATCATCCAGCATGACGGTTTGGCAGTGGGTCAAAGATGGTTTGGGGAGGCATATCCTTGGAGGTCACACAGACCTCCACATGCTAACAACGGTACCCTGACAGATGTTAGGTACCAGGATTAAATCTTCAGGGCCATTGTCAGATACCACCAAGTAGCACAACAGACTGTCACTGATGCCTGACCTAGGACTGGGACATCTGCCATCTCATCAGGAGCATGTTGAGATGTTGTCAGGAGTGCATACAGGCATGTGGGGGTCATATACACAACTGAGTTACATTATCAGCTGTCATTATGAAATTCATTTTCAGATTTCAATTTTTCAGAGTGATGTTAAATCCATCCCTCAATGGGTTGGTGATGTTGGTTTCCATGGATCATTGTTACATCATTTTGTTCTCAACGAATTACAGTACAGAGAATTACTCAGTAAAGTTTTTTCCATTTCAGTATTTCACTTGAGATGTAATGTGTGGTTTTAAGTGTTCCTTAATGTTTTTGAGCAGTGAACATCTTGCTTTGTTGATTTGCAGGTTAAAGTAGATTGGCAAACTTAAATTGCCTGTGTGTATGTTTTTTGTGTGGGTGTGGGCTCACCCTGCAATGGACTGGGGACCTGTTCAGGTTTTGCTCCTGCCTTGTGCCCTATACTAGCTGAGATAGGTTCTGGCAGCCCTATGACCCTGGTCTGGATTAAGCAAGTAAGAAAAATGACATGACATCATCTATAGATGTTATCTAGCAAATAGTTTGTTAAATTGTTAAAGATGTGATTTGACTTTAAAATGTAGTTTGTCAATTGCATGTTCATGTTTCAATTAGTTTTGAATTATATTGCCTTTTCTCTTTGACTGTGAATATTATAGTATTAATTTTTACTCTTTACGGTCAAAGATTAATTCTGCCATGACAGCTGGCTCTCTAAATTGTAGAGCCAGGGTAATGCATAAGTACAAAGTAATTGCCATTGTCTGGAAACAGTAAATAAGAGGGTAGGCCAAGGGGCCTTTGCTGAGGGGTACATATACTTTTTAAAAAAGTAAAATATTACTTGCTATCCCCCCCAATTATTACCTTCATAATTGTAAACACTTTAATGATTTGTCTTTTTATTTTTAATTTGAAAATGCTTAATCGTTCCTAATCTTTCCTCAGTCCAAGTTGCAAACATCATTTCCAGTTCAAGTGTTTCTGAGTTTAAGCAGGAACTCAACAGCCTTCTAGTTAATTATGTACTCTTTCTGTCTGTGGTAGGGGAAATTTACAAATTTTTCTTATAAGTCATACTTTAGTGTGGACTTCTTAACAAGGATGATGAACACAAAAGCAAATAATAACTTAAAAATTAAGCTAAAGGTGTCTAGAAACGGAAACTGTCTATCACTTCCCAGATCTTTTGTCACAAGTATCCAAACCAATATAGAAAAAAGGTGAGTCAGTGACACACGTTGAAAGATCCAGAAAGAAAAAAGACATTTGGGGTAAATCCAAAAGATTGTCACTAAACAGGCCAAAAGTCATTACCTGGAGGAGCAGAAAACCAGTAACCAAAGCCAAAAAGGGAAAAGATAAAAGTATAAAAAGATGTGAAAAGTTCAAAAAATGACTATAATCAAAGCCCCTTACAGAACAGAAAGTGCAAGTTCAGTTTATTAACTGTTTTATTTTTTATCATACAGGTAGAATACAAAACTCTGTGGCGTTAAATAGAATTGGAAATGTGACTTCAAACAAATAATGTAACAACCACCAGCATGGAAACAGTAAAAAAATGACCCCCAGACATAGTAACACAAAATATTAGATATTAGCACCAACAATAATATACAGAATACTGTTAAAGTAACTGAGAATCTCATGAAATGATTAAAAAGCTGCCTTACCTCACCATTTGCCAGCTTTATATTTAAATTTGCCTCCCTTGTAGATGTGGCCATTGACTGCTCCTTAGCTCCTGTATTTGATTTGGTAACAACTGATTTTTTTTTTTATAGTTTGGCAATTAACCAAAGTTATTGATTTCCATTTATTTTAGGCGTTTCAAACTACATGATTTTATTTTTTCCCGTGAGTTTAATCACACCTGTTTATTTATGCCTCCTAATTCACTATTTAGTAATATGTAAAATTTGCATTTTACCTGAGAAATTATCACATTCTCTACACAACACTAAGTTGTGAGTGCAATGCAAAAATAAACGGAATTGAATTGTTTTGTTCTGTTGACTTGTAACAGAGGGTGTTTGGGATATAGAAGATTTCATTGTTCCTAAAAAGTATGGAGCATGTTTAAAATATGGTACTTTAATGAATGCTTGCCTTGAAATGAAAACCTGTAAACAGACAAAACAGCCAGAGGGAGAAAGAGACATGCTTACTGGAAAAGAAATCAAGAGAAAGGGCCATTGAGCTGTCATTTAGCTTATCTTAATTTGCCTGGTGATTTTGGGATTAATGTGCCATCTTTAAGTAAGCTGATTTCCAAACTCAAAATTAATGATGTTAACTATTTGTGTTTTATATTTACTTTAACTTACTTTTTACTTTTATATTTACTTTAACTTGTTTAAATAAACATATGGTGTATTTCTATCATTATCTCCAAAGGACGAATTCCTTAAAACAATGATTTTTCTTTTAGTAAGCTGACTTCCAAACTCAAAATTAATGATGTTAACTATTCATGTTTTATATTTACTTTTAACTTACTTTTACTTTTATATTTACTTTAACTTGTTTAAATAAACATATATGGTGTATTTCTGTCATTATCTCAATGGAAGAATTCCTTAAAACAATGGTTTTCATTTTATCATTTTAGTAGATAACATTTAATATGTTTTAAGCCAACAAGTAAAGCCCCATTTTTGAAGTTCAAATCGGTTTACATTGTGTTAAAATATTCTCACACATCAACTTTCTGTACATACTGCACAAGATGCAATTTTGCATTGTAGATGACTAGATTTTGAAAGTTCTGTTGAATAGCACAAGCATCTTTTGTCTGATTTTACTATTTTTTATTAGCTTTATTATTGGCACACTGAAGATTAATATTCTAGCTCAGTTTAGATTCTCTTACCACACTTGTTAAAAACGCCATAAAAGCCCTTCCACACATTATTGATTTATAGCCCTTTGTCTTATTTGTATCAGGTATGTATCTGCCGACAGCTTTTATCTGTGCTGTAAAAAAATATATATGTTATGGATAAAAGTAAAATAAATATATTAGTAGATCAAATGAATTTTATCTGTGATCACCAGCTTGCTCTCTCCGAGTTTCAAAGTAAATTATAAGGTATCTTATTTATTTCAGACCTTATATTTCTTGCCCTAGGCATATGTTTGGCTCAACACAGCTAGAGCCTTGAGTAGGCCTTAAGATTTGCTGCTCTGTGACCTCAGTTTTGACAGCACTTTCCTAGGTGGAGAGCCTTCTTTTGAAATCGTCAAATTGCATGTGGATTTATATGTCTCCAATACAGAGAGGCACCCTATGCATGGTTAGCGTATCAGAATGAAGTTTGCTTCTTCTTACGATTACCCAATGGGTTTACTCCACACATACCAAAGGGAGGCCTATTAGGTAAATTAATCACATCTAATTATTACAGTGTGTGTGTATACTTTAGGTCACTTAGCAATATGATGTTATTTCAACCATAAATATCTTCCATGTCACCATGCTAGGTGAACATTTTGGCTTTTTTTCGTTATAGGGTCACAATACTATACTTGGAGGTTTGATTCAAGCGTAGGTGCGCTATCATTTTTACTTTTCTAATCCAAATGTTGTATGAGTGATGACTGAAGGAATATATTGTGTAGTGTTTTTATTGTACCCCAGCCCAATGTGCACTTGAACCCATAACTTCATTCTGCAAAGCTAGGAAGGAAAGAAAAATGCAGTTTAGCTTGTTGGACCCAAACAAAAACTAAGTTAGCCAAAGGAACTACATGAGCAGGTGGTTGATATTGTCATCTTGGCAATAGGTTCTGACCTTAACTCAGTTACATTGTAGATGGGGAATTTAAATCAAATAAGTATGGTTAGTTCAAATTTCCCAAAGGGACATCAAAACCATCTGAGAAGTTTTGTAGTGTTGTTGAAAGCAGCACATATAAAAAAGCTTGATCAATATTATCTTAGAAGCACTCAGTAAAATAAAATTGACAAAAATATCCTTTCCACATAAATGCGAAAGAACATCAGTGTCAATTAAGGGAAAGTGTACTCAAGATGAAAGCAAAGGTTCTTTTTCCCATAAAAAGGGTTTTGGGAACCTGCAACAAACTAGGTAGCCATGAAATTGAAGTCAATCAGCTCAGAGATGCCATAAAAAACTGACAAATTGAGCAGTTCTCTGTGGGGTAAAATCCATGCTTTAGAGTGAAATTAAAATTTTGTACCAATTCTTTAAACCAAACCAAATCTATAAGCAAACACACATGTCTTTGCAGCCTAACAAGTCATTTACTTGTTCATGAACCGATGTTGGGGAATTAACTTTTAAAAGTACCTTAATAACAATTTTGTAAGTAATGGTTAAGCAACTAAATACGTTACATAGTACTTTGTCATGTACACTCTCTGAGGGGACTGTATGTACTACCCCCCGGGTTGAGAGGGGCAATGTTGCTAACTTTCTGCTCTTTTATTTCCTCCACAGAACAGATAAAATTCTAGTGAGGGGAACTGACTTCACCCTTCTGGTCCCCACCTATAAATCCAACAACCACTTGAAGGAAGTGTTCCATTTTAAAAGAAAGCACCATGAGGAAGAAGCACCTCAGTATCGGGTGACTGAAAAAAGCGAAATACCTTCCCTAATGGCTTTTCTTTTTGTTTTTGGGCTTTTCAGTAACGTTGTGGCCTTAAAGGCTATTTTTCTTTATTTTTCATTAGTTGGATTAAATGGGACAACTGGGTTGGCAACCCATTTTTAAATTTCCCGGGTGTCCTTTTCTTGACCACAAGTTATTAAAAATGTGATGCCTATACAAAAGGGTGTTACTTTTTAATTCTTTTGTGTAGAAACTGCACACTGCAATTAAATGCTAAAACATATTTGAACCTTCATGAAACTGACTGGAAACACAACCAAATCTTTTTGTGTTATGTATAAATACTGAAGGGCTCTTTCATCCAGACTTGAAAGGGACACACTCCTTCAGTGACTGAGACATGTCAGGCTGGCAGTAGAGGCGGTGAGAGACAGTCGTAGAGTGTACTTTGATGGCATCTCCTGGCTGCTAAACCTATCAACTTTGATTTACACTCAGTGCTGCTGCAATAATCACTGGCCCCGTGACCCTTACCTGTCAGATTTACATTTACCTCTCAGCACATGCAGAATTAAATATTTACTTATAACTTTTGTTCATACTACACACATGCTTGTTGTTCCTCACTACCTGTCACTAGATGGCCTTTAAAACACAATGTTACTTTGACAGCAGAAAAAGACAATATTTCTGCAAAACACTGCAGTATTTTTTTCCCATGGTGGGAATAATCTTCCATAGTAATACATCAACATATATATATGTTTTTTATGTTTTTGTGTGTATGTTCATTTCAAGAAAATAAAATTGTGTTATGATCACAGAACATTAAATTGTTTAAATTGACAGGATTTTGTCTCCACAGCAGATGAATAAGAGGCAAGAGGAAGTCATTTATAATGTTAGTAACTAGTGTTGATCAATGAATTTCACCAAAGCATTATTCACAGGAAATTTGCTGCATTAGTGTTAGCCCTTGTTGTTTTAATTATTTACTGATAATTTGGCCAGTTTAGAAAAACTTTTTCCCTATTATCCATAATGCATTTTCAAAGGGCGCCACATTCACAGAGCTGTAACAGCCAACTTTGGATGGGACTGCCCCTGGTATTGTTACACATGCGTGTTTAAAGGGGGGCCAAAGCGTCCAAGTAGTGTAAAATGGCAAAGAGATGGAGGGTTGGAACAGAGCACTAACACCTTTTTTTTTTCTTCAACAGACCAACAGAAGATTAATCCACTTTTCTTACCTCAGTCCCGCAATAACATCCCTTCGCTCCCCAATGGACATCACTTCTGGTTCCTTACTGATGACATCACTACTGGACCCGTTGATGACTTCACTTCCGGCTCCTAATGAGAACCATTTCACA
>NW_024381592.1:0-62601 GCF_016835505.1 Polypterus senegalus
CCAGGGGTTTAATTGGGGGGGTTCCCTCTTAATTTCAAAGGGTTTAAAAAAAAAGAACTGCTGACTTGTTTGGGGCATGGGATAAATTCCTTTTTAACCCCCCTTTTTAAACTTTAAATTTAAAGAAGCTAAAAAATGATTTTTTGCATTTTCGGACAAAAAGAAACAACTTTTATTTGTTTTTTGTTTTTAAATCGACTGGGGTATTCCTTCGGGACTTTAAGTTTTTGTGTACCAATTTGAAATTTTAATGAAGTCCTGTTCATTTTTGGAAGTAAATATAATAAGAAAACTTGATGCAGGATGCAACTGTTCAACTTTGTTAGGTGAAGCAAAGCTGGCCTTTTTCCTGAAAATAAGGGGAAAAGGAACCCCAAAAAGATACTTGTTTTTATTTTTTAAGATGAATGTTTATTCAAGAATAAAAAAATGGAATAGGGATTTTTTCAAAATGAATAAAAATGGGGGGGTTTAAAATGTGGGGGGGTTTTTTGGCTCAGTTGATAAAGGGGGGAGTTGAAATGAACCCCTGATTTCACTTTTATTTAAGAGAAACAAAAAAAAAAATGGGGCATCATTCCCCAACATGTTTATTAATGTGTGGAGTAGGGGGGGAGGTAAAGCGTAGTGGGGGCCCGATGATGGCTCTTTGTTTTTTCGGGAAATTTTTTTTAAAGTCCAATTGCCCTGTATATTTTTAAATTTTGGGATTTTTTTTTGCATATTTTTAAACAATAGAGGTTATTTTAAAAAACTAAACTACTTATCTATTATATAGAGTTTTTCATCTATCTATCTATCTTTTCATCTATCTGTCTATCATATAATCCCTTTTAAATTCTATCTATCTATCTATCTTTTCATCTATCATTCATTCTTCATCTTTTCTATCTATCTTTTCTATCTATCTATCTATCTATGTATTATAAAAGTGTCTTTCATCTATCTATTTTTCATCTATCTATCCCCCATCTATCTATCTATCTATCTATCTATTTCTATTCATTTTCCCCCTTCTCTCCCCTTTCCTGTTGCTGTCGCTGTGCATGCTGGGGGGTTTTCCCAAAAGGTGGGGAAAGTGGAACTGGGGGTTTTAAATGCTGTGAGGTGGGTTTTGGGATTTTTTTCTTTTTGATTTTCTACTTTCATTTCTATCTTTCTTTTTAAACAGCTAAACTTGTTTTGAACGGGAGGGGCTTGGGGCCACGCACCCGTAATGGCGGGGCGAACCCCTTGGGGCCGCCTAAGCCGCCAAGGGGTTAATTTTTTCTCGAATTTGTCCCATTGGAAGGGGTTTTGGGGGTAGGCTTAAGTGGTCGAGGGAGAATACAAATTGGCTTCAAGAATGGCAGGGTCCATCATTGTTTTTGAGCTCGGCATTTATTTCCCCATAATGGTTGAGGGGGTCTTTTTAATCCCCTTTGTACAGGTTTTTTTTAGCTGTCTTTTTCCCACAGAGTAAAGGATTTCAAATGCTCCCCTTTCAAGAAATGAACCTATAGAAAAAAGGGGGAGCTGCGGGACGCTTGGTTTCAAAATTCCCCCCTTTTCCCTTTTTAGGTTTAACCCGATTTAAAACGTCTTGTCTTTTGGGAGAAAAGTTTATATGGTTTAAAAATAGAATGGAGGGGAAAATTTAAATGTGGCAAATGAAGTTCAGAGTGGAGGGGTTTTGATTATGTGATTTTCATTTTAACAAAAATGAAATTTTTTGGGTGGGGGGAAGCCCAAACCAAACAGTGTCCTGAGAGACAAAAATGGGAATGAAAAACTGCCCTGCTTAAAAAAAAAGAGGGGGCAGGAAGTAAAAGGGACCCCGGTAGTGGCTGATGGCTTAGAGGTTTTTGGGAAGGGGTGGGTAAAAGAATGAAATGCCACTAGATCTGAAGGGCAGGGGGGAATCAAGTCCCTTTCCAGAGATGGCCCAATGAAGGGTAGTGAGACTGTAGACGACAGCCAACCAAAACCCTTTTGGGAGGAGACATTGATATGGACGAGGGGGGCAGCAATGACCCCAAAAAAAAGGGAATTTAAAGGGGCCCTAAAAAGAGGGGTGAGGAAAAAAGAGAAGATCGGGAAAAAAAAGAAAACTTGTTTTAAGTCAGAGCCCTTTGGGAAAGGGATCCCAAAGGTCCTTGTCGGGAGGTTTTCCCCCCGCCTTCGGGGAGGGGATGACCCAAAAACCCGGGGAGGCCGAGGAAAAAAAACGATGACGGTAATATTACGATGGATCTGCTCCCTGGGACCCCCCGGGTTTAAAAGCCGGGGAGAGGCGTTTTTTCAAAGTTTTTAAAAAGAGTTTAGGTGAATTGGAAAAAAGGGGGGGTGGATGTGGGGGAGTTTTTCCCTGACATTGAACTCTTTATATCGCCATCCGGGTTGGGTGAGAAAAAAGCACCCTCCCGCATGTTTGACGTTAAAGAGCCCCACAAAAATTTTAAAACCAGTAAACGGGAGAAAACAGTCCAGTTTAAACACCACCTACTGGCTAACCCCCCTGAAAATCCACCCCACACTTTTGTGGTGGTCCCTGTTTTTCATTGTGAGTTCTTCTATATATTCTGGTACCAAGGCAAGTGTACACATAGGAACCCCCAAATATTAACGGGGGAGAAGTCCACAAGGGGGTGGCAAAATTTTTGATTTTATCAGAAAAAAAGATTTGAATGTCACTTTTCACAAGAAACACACATTGAGAATAACCAGTGGGAGGGAGCAGGGTTTTGGAAAGGGGGAACTTTTTTTTTAGTGAGGGGACGAATGAAGTGCTGGGGGCCGTTTTTATTTTTGGAGGGCTTCAAGTGAAGTCTGCAGTACTAATGAGCTTTTAAAAGGGGAGACTCCAGGGAGGGTGAAATTAAAGGCGGGCCCCTTTCAAAAAACCCAGCTAAGAGGGTGAGGAGAGGCTCCACTTTTTAAAACAAGGGGGGGAGATTTTATCTAAGGGGCCCAAAGGGGTGGTGTTAGGGGGAATTTTAAAGGTACACTTATACCAGAATGGACAGAAAAAAGGACTGAACGGCCCCCCTCGCCCAAGTTTTTTGGGGAAAATTAAGGCCCTTTGGGCTGGAAGATGTATGGAGGGGGCTAAAAGGGCCCCCCCCGGGGGCAAACACCTGGCTGGGGGCCCCAAACAAAATTTCCCAAGGGCGCCCTCATCTTTTTTCAGTTTGAAATACCTGTTGGGTTTATTTAAAGGGGCTCCATTATCCCTTTTACAGGCTTCTCTGATCACAGTCTGGGTGTTTGTACATTTTTTTAAACACGCATATGCCCCCGTAGTCCATACTGGTATTTTAAATACCCCCTCAAAGATCAGAACTTTGAAAGGGGTTATTTGTTCATTTCGGGGGAGGCTGGAAGGCTATGAAGAAGGAGTTCACCAGCTAAACAGTGGTGGGGGGTTTGGGGGAAGAGTCACATCCGGCTTTGTGTCAGGAGTATACCAGAAATGTCACCCAAGTATTGTAATAGAAATGGCAGTTTTGGGAAAAAATAAAAATAACTAAATTTTTAACCAGCTACCGGGAGAAGGGTCCAAATGAGCTTTTTCAGGCAAAAGCCGGGATTTTGCTAAACTGGGGTTGGCCCACCTGTTTGAGACGAGAGCTCGGGGGGCGTTAGTGGGGGCCCGCTTTTTAGCGTTTGACTAAAAGATGGATGCACCAACACAATATTTTTTTGGGTTAGAGAAAAAACTCACAGAGTAAAATTTTCTTGTATAAGAACACCATGGAGAAAACACAAGAGCCCAGTGAAAAAAGGGCAGGTGGTCCGTGAATTTCATGAACTTCTGTTTGCTGCTGATGGTGATGGGTGGCAGGGGGAAGCCCCAACAGGCCTTTTGCAGGACTTACTGCACTTTGCAGATGTGGCAGATCTGAATAGTGGGGGCCCTTGGGGTGAGAATTTCCCACCACAGCCCAAAGGACAGCGGGAAAACAGGAAGGTCCCGGAATCGGGGATTCCAGGGAGTTTTATAAAGAGTTCTGGGATGTCATTGGCCTGGACTTATTGGAAGTGTTCCGTGGATTTTTAAAAACTGGTTTGTTACCTCAAAGCTGCCGTGGACCCCAAAAATCACGTTTGTTCCCGGGGAAGAAGGGAGATTTTGGTCTCATTAAGAACGGGCCCAAAAGGTCTCTTTTTATGTGTAGATTATAAAGTTCTATCCAAAGTTTTAGCTAACAGGATTCCAAGTTTTAGGAGACTGGGCATCCTGATCAAAATTACTGCGTGGCTGGGGGCCCCATTTTTTTAACCCGGGACATTTTGGCTGCTGCAAAATTTGTTTGGTTTTGGGACTGGTTTTTGGGTTTTGACCGGGAAAAAAAGCTTTTGATAGGGTCCAAAAACCTTTTTTTATGGAATCCCCGGAAGGTTTTTGGGTTTGGGGAGTTTTTTATTAAATATATTTTTGTTTTATTTTTAAGTACTTTGGTATCATAAAGGGTAATGGTGGCTTGTGCCCGCTTTCAGTGTCGGGAAGAGGAGCCGGACAGGGCTGCTCTTTGCCCGGGCATGTTATATCCCCCGGGCTTGAGTTTTTCCTGCACCCGGGAGGAAGGTGCTGACTGGCCCTCCATCCCCAACTGCACTATGGATGCTTTGAAAGTCACTGCTTATGCAGATGATCTCGCAGTAGAAATACAGGCCAGAAGGAGGGATCTAACTAAGGGACTGTTAAAGGGGAATTACAGCAAAAAGCATCTTTGGCCGAAATTAACTGGAATAAAAGCAGTGCAGTGCTGTTTGGGAACTAGACAGGATGTAGTCCTTCCCGACTGGAAGGGCCCCCTGCAGGACAACGGGGGTTTTCCCCTGTACTTGGGGGCCCCGGAGATGACCACTCCCATCCAAAAGAACTGGGAGGGTCTGTTGGACAAGGTTACACCCTCGCTAAAGCAATTGGAAGTGGATACCCCCAGTTATAAATATAGAGGACGACTGCTGGCCAAAACCTGGTGACCCAGGCTGTGGCACAAAATGTATTTTTTTCGCAACCTCCCCCTTTTGCTTGTTCAACAGATACGGGGAAGAGATCATGGATTGTTTTTGGGCCCGGAAAACCCATTGGATACAGAAGGACGTTGTATTTTTGCCGTTGGATGAAGGGGGGACAAGGATTTTTTTGACATTCCAGCAGGATTGCTGTTTTCCGCCTTCAGACCATTCAAGGAAAACTGTTTAAATTTGTTGTGCAGAGTAAAAGGGGTTTTAAATTTCCGATTTTTTTTAAAAACAGGCCAGACAAAAGGGATTTGGGAAAGGTTTACTGCTGTGCCACTTGGATAAGATCAGGACTTTACGGGTGCCAGAGTTTTATAAAACCCTTTTCTAGCAGCGCGGGGCCAACTACGGGGCCAAAAAAGGGAATTTGATAAATTTTCCCCCAAACATTTTGGGTCCTTGATGCCGCCCCCGTGACCCTGTATTGGGTTTCCCAGCGGGGTTAAAAAATGGAGGGATGGATGGATGAAGGGGCTGCTCTACAATCCTGCGGGTTAATTGCTACAGGATTTCGGGAAAAACTTTATTCATCTTTTCCCAAATACATGGAAAAAACCACAATAAAGGACATAATTACGGGGAAAAAATTAAATTTGAAAAGTGCAAAAGTGGTAGCAGAGGAGACAGGAGGCACCGTGCCCAAATGAGAAGTTTCTGTGGCAGATACAATCATCACTGGACAGGGAACCCAAACAGTCCTGCACAGAATGTTAAATCACGACTGAAGCCAACTGACGAAACCCCTTTCCAAACCCTTTTTTTCCCCAGCTGTTGAACTGAAGGACGGTGAGACCATGTTTTCCCTTTTTACGCTTTTTTTGAGGGGCTATTCTCCCTCCATGTGTATAAAGCACAGTGTTTGTTTTTGGGGTGAGAATTCAAAACAAAACCAGAAAAAAATAGGAACTTTTTAATTATGGGGCAAGCAAAACTGTCAAAAATTGGAAGACACGTAAAACAAGATTAATGGGGTTTGAAGATATTGTTTTTTTAGAAAAGTGTGTGAAAGTAGAATATTAGTGGTTTTTTGATTTTATAAGTCTACAAATAATTTAGCACAGTTTAAGGAATTGTTTCGGGAATAATGTACTTTTTTAAAATGTGATAATAATTTCAATAATTTTGCTCTGAGTTTGGGTTTTTTTCCCATTTATTAATTGGGTTGATATATTAAGAATAAGGGGTTTTGGGAGGGTGGAAATAATGGGGGGGTTTAATAAATATATATTTTTGTATCTATTATATAGTGTCTTTTATCTATCTATTTTCCGGCCTTTTCATCCATCCATCCATCTATCTATTGTCCCTTTTCATCCATCCATTTATCTATAAATATAATCCCTTTTCACATTTTCTATTCTTTATATAGTCCCTTTTCATCCATTTTTCATCTATTTTGGAACAGTCCAGTTCATTTCCTGTGGCCCCGGTCCATCAAAAATCCCCAGCACTTTCTGTTGGGGTTTCGGGATTTCATTTGTCCCACCTTGTGACCCTTAGTGAAAAAGGGACATTTGCTCACCCCCTCTCTGGCTCCACTTTTTCTGCTCCTGATGTCCTTTGAGGACCCCATTGGGTTCGCGGTATTATCCCCCTCACAACCCCCGAAGTCTCGCCTTTTTTTCTTGGGAAAATGGGCCACTTGATTAAATTTACAGTGGTGGTTCCCCCAGTGATGTTTAACAATGCTGGCACCTTGAACGGGGGACATGTCCTCTTTTTGAATTTTCAAAGGTCTGCAGACATCAGCCTTAACCAGGGGATCCAATGTGAACCGGGAAAACAAAAAATGAGGGGGGTCCTAAACTTTGGGGAAAAAGGCGTGGATGCTAATCCCTTTTTTAATGTCAAACACGCCTTTGGGGTTAAGTAACGGGATTTATTTAAACGGGTGTTATGTTTTTTTTTTCCCGGGAAGAAGCCAAAGAGAATCGGACCCCTCAGACTGTGGGGGGTTTATGTGGTCGGCCCGGGGGAAGCAGGCCCCCTCAAACGGGCCCCTGCCAGGGGGGGTTTCCCACTTGGTGGCCTTTGGAACAAAAAGGGTTTTTGTTTGTGATTTAGAACTGAGCTATGAAGAGCCCATTGTTTGGTTTTTTCAACTTCTTCTTATATTTTTGTTTTATTATGGGATGTGTTGTTGTTCTTGGATTTTTTTCCCTTGTTTCCCCGGTGAGTTAATGCTGGTGGTCTACTGCGGGAATTTCCCTTTGATGATTCTCGCCCTTTTTGACCCCCCTGAGGGTTTTCCCCTCTTGTGATCTTTTTTATTCTTTTTTTCTTTGGCCCAGCTGCTGTTTTTCCCTTTGTTTTTTATTCTTTAATTCCCCCGGGTGGTTTGATGTCACTGAGATGTCAATTGTTTTATTTCTAACACCTACCAGCAGGTGGCGAAAAGGGGAAAAAGGCGGTCACTCTGCCATTTTTGATCTGAATGGCCCCCCAGGTCAGAGGAAAAACCCGGGAGGGGAAGCAGTAGTCAGAAGTAAGGGGTTTTTAAAAGTCCACCTGACCACCTCTGTGCCCAGGGATTTGGACTTTGTGATGCGGGAGTGTCCATTCAGAGCCCATCCACTGGCTTTTTTAAACAAATTGGGAGAGAAATTGGGAAAAACTGAGGTGACCAGCAGTGGGGCCCTTTTAGTGGAACTGAGGCTGGTCAGTGGCCCCGGTCAGCATTTTAACATGTGAGTGTCAAAGGCCCACATGTCAGTCCTGTCCAATTCCCCATTTTTTGTCCCCATCCACAGTTGGGGTTCCATTTTTTTGTCACTATAGACAGAAGAGGGGCCCTTTCATCCCCAAGTGGTCTGACATCGAGACCCTCATCATGACAGAAATAAAAGGGTCGGTTTTTCCCCCATGTCCAGCAGTGACCGGGGGCCTAACAGGAATCTGTGGAGGGGGCCCCTGCAACCAGTCAAACCCCCTCCATGTGCTGAGTCCCTTTTAAAAGACACAAATCCAAGGTGGTCCCTCTGCTGTCATCGTTTTGGGCAAAGTCTTTTCGGCCCCCTCAAAAGTGCAGGAACTTCCCCCAAAACCCCTTTTCACATTCCTGTCCAATGTCATTTTGGGGAGGGGTAAACCAGTCAGAGGGGCGGGAAGGCGGAAGACCCCTTGTGGGTAAAAGCCTTTACCTTAAAAGGGGACAGCGGGTCCGGGGTTCCAAAGTGCTTTTCCCAGTGAGGACAGCGCAGTCATTGACCCCCCTTTGTGCTGTGTCCTTTTATGTCTGTCTGTCCTCATTTCATCTTTTCTTCTTTTCCTTCACAGGTTGAATTTTTTGTGGTCCACCCCCCCTTGCTGCTCAGTTTCCTCGGGCCCCTTTCCTCGGACCGGACTCACCCGGTTACTTTCGGGACCTGAAACAAAAAACAAGCTGGGCTTATCTGGCCAGCTGAGTGGGGGGCCCCGGATGACAACTGTATCAAAGGGAAAACCGTGGGAAAATAGGGAGGGGGGGGGGAGCCCGAATGTGTTATTGATGGGTTTTGATCACTGACAGCACATGGAGCCACCAGGGGAAAAAGTGACAAGTGGGGGAAACCTATGAAGGCAGGAAGGACAACAAAGATAAGAAGGCGGACAGTAAAAGATGAGGAGGAGTGTGAGATGGGCAAGAAGAAAAAAAGGGGGATAAAGTTTGAGTGCCCCAGCCAGATACGGGGGGAAAAGGAAAAGGGGGGACGGACAGCGGGTGGTGCATTGGGAGAGTGAGGAGGGGGGAAATAAAGGGTCGGGGGGCTTAGGGTCATTTTGGAAAAAACAAGAAAAGAAGAGCAGCAGAGGGGGGAAAAGTGGACAAGGGGGAAGAAATGAGAGGGAGGATGAGAGCCCGGCAAAGACGAATGAGAGAAGACCCCAGGGAGGAGGAGAAGAAGAGTTTAAGGAAGACAGCCTGAGGGGGGAAAACAGGAAGTACCGCAGGGGACGGGGGGGGGCAACAGTACCCAACGGGACGGGCCCACCTTTTTTTAGGGAAAGGGACCCACCAGCGGGCCCTTTCCGAGGATGCGGGCCCCCAGTCGGGAGTGGACTGAGTGACTGACAGGTTGACACACCCCGCCATGTGACCCCAGATGAGCACAAATTGAGGGGGAATTTTGCACATCAGGGGGGGGGTGTAAAGGCAGTGTGTGTGTGGCGCCCCTGCTGTTTGAAACCCTCACATTTTGTGTCTCCTCACGGGCCCGGGAGTAAGGGGATCAGAAGAGTGAGAAGAGGAACCGGGAAGTCACTACAGGAGGAGCTGAGGGGGCCCGACGCCAGCTGACTATCAGTAAAATCAATTTTCTAGCCTGGGACCAGACTGCCCCCCGTAAAAGTAAACGGGGGGCCCCCGGCCCACCCCCCCAAATTTCCCTCCTTTTTCTTTTTTTTTTCTCCCCAGCTCTGCTCCTCATTTAATAAATTTTTGTGCCCCCTCAGGCTGTGGGGGCCCCCTCCTTTAACGCCACTTTTTTTTTACCACCTTGAGACCCTCAACTGGTGACAAAATTTTAAGCAGAATCAGTTTCGCAGACCCCCCCCCCCCCAAGTTTTCCCCACCACTAGAGGCGGGAAGGTAGGGGAACCGTGTCCCTCCAAGTGGGGAGAAAAGAGAGTTGGACAGTCCAGTTGTGGGGGGAAGGGGGCCCCTGGGGCCCAGTGACACTGGGGACAAGTTGGGAAAACCCCGGACGGGCCCTTCCATCAGGAGGGCAAATCAGCTTTTGTCCCCCATGGGGCCCCCGGGCCCTTTTGAACCCGGGTTTCGCCCTTGGGTTCCCCAAAACCCCGCCCGCCACCTGTTTTGGATTTTTTTTTTTGGTGACACTAACTCCCCCCCAGGCCAGTTTTTTTTTACTTTTTTTTCCCAAAGGGCCCCCCACCTTCACCATCCCTCCAGTCGGGCCCTCAGGGGGAGCAGCCCCCCGGAACAAGTTCCCCCAAAAAGAAATACAAGAAAAGACGAGCGGGAACATGTAGGAGTGGGAGATGGGGGGAGGGGCGGTCCCAGGGGGGGGCCCCTGATTTGGATGGGGGACGGGACGGCCACGGGGGACCACCCCCCGAATTTGGACTGAGGGGGATTAAAAAAATGGAAGGAGAAAAGAGGGGAATAACCCGGAATTTAAAACAAGAAAGAGACAAGGACAAGAGGGGAGAAAAAGAAAAAAAAACAGAGAGAGGAAAAGAAGGGGAAAGGGGAGGGAGAGAGTTAAAAATTAAGGTAAAAGTGAAAAGGGGGAAAGGGGGGACAGATGAGGGGGAGGAGGTCATCTGTTTGTCACCAAATAAAGCAGGTTTTGTCTATCGGGGGTTTACAGTTGGGGTCGGGGCGGGAGATGAACTGTAGAAGCACAAGTGGGGGGTCAGAAGGTCCGGGCCACAAGGTTTTTGTATGTCATGTAGCCCGGGGGAATGGGGGTGACCCCCCAGGGTTTTGTTTTCTGGCCATTCCAAAAAAAAGGGTTAAAAAGAACGGGTTTTGGGATCTGTTGGGGTGGAAAATACGCCAGAGTGTCATCTGTGAAACCCGGGGAGAGAAATATTGAGTTTTTTTAAAAATGGATACTAAGAGGAAACCCCAACAGTGAAAAAAAAGAATAGGCCAGGAATAGAGGGGGGCCGAAATGGGGGGGAGAGGGGGGCCCACCCGGGACCAAAAGCCTCTGCCTGTGAGGTGTGACGGGAGCCAAGAGGGGGATGAGGATGTCATGGTCACCAAAAAACTGCAGTCAGAGCTAACAGCAACAGGACAGTGGGCCCCCACCACCCCCCCTTATTAAAAAGACAAGGAATGGGAGACAGCGGGAGGGGGGGCCATTTTTTATAGAAATAAAAGCCACGGACAACCCCCAAAAAGGGGCAAAACATTTGTGTTTCGGTCAGTCTTTTTTGGGGAGCATTAGTGCCATCTTGATTGGTATCTTTCGGGGGTATAATTCTCAGGGGATTTTAAAAGACCACCTGACCCTTCACCCAAACGGGGGCCTTTAGTTCAGGTTTGAGCAGACCCCAGTGAACACGCGGTGTTGGTGTGAAAAATAAAGATGGACCAATATCCCGTTATTGGTGACAAAGAGCACCCGGCTCCATCACCCAGGAATGTGACCACTGTTAAAAAAAATATGAAATAAGAAAAACTGTGAGAACGGCCCCTTTTGGAGGGAATTTTTCAAATGTACCAACATCCAAACCAGCCAAAAGGAAGTCCCCAAACACACCGAGGTCACCCCCACTCCCCCGGCCTTTTTTTCCCCGCAGCCCCTCACCCTCCCTCCCTGGGGGGCCGCCTTCCCCCTTTTTCCCGCTTTTTTGTATTTTTAAGTGTAATAAACAAAGGGGGCTGAGGAAAGAAAATAAACTTGGGCCGGGACTGACGTAGATTTAGTTTTTCAAATGTGGGACGCTTAGAACAACTCTTTCTGTGTTTAAACGTTTTTAAAAGGAAACAATAAACTTAATTTGTGTTTAAAAGTACTAGAGGGGGACTTTTTTAAGTATACTTCAGAAAAATGAAATTGTATTTTTTTTATATATATTTTTAAAAAAAACCGCAATTTTAACAATAGATTTAGAATAAAATTTTTAAAAATTACAAGTGCACTATTAAGCGGGCCCACAGGGGGAAAAAGTGGGTAGGGAGTTCACTTCCCGGTCCCCCCCTGTAGGGAGTTTACATGTTCTCCCCTCGGCGGGTTTCCCCCCACAGTCCAAAGACATGCAGGTTAGTGTATTGGTGATCCTAAATTGTCTCGTGTGTGTTTTTTTTTTCCGGGGGGCCCGGGTTTCCCCCCCCAAACCCCCGTCCCATGGGTTTTCTAGCGGACCCCCCGGGGACCCCGTAGTTAGGATAAAAGGGGGGTTTGGGGATAAATGGATGGATGGAAAATTTTTGCCAAATATTACTTTTTAAAAATTTTAATTGTACATTTCTTTAATTGTTACATATTTAAACAATAAATTTAAATTTTTTTTCTACTATGGGATAGAAAAATTTTATTAACCCCGGGGAAATTAATAATCCAGCAGCAGTATCCCTTTTACAAAAAAAAAAATTTAAATTAAAATAGTAAAAAAAAAATGCATGTAAAAAGCAGACAATAACTTTAAATAATGTTAGCATTTATTTCCCCAAGGAAAAAGGTCGCATAGTGTGGGGAGGAACGTTTCTCCCCAGTCTGTTCACTGAAGCAATTTGTCTGGAGATGACCCCGCCCAGTGGATGCAGTGGTTTCCCTTAAAGGGATTAAAGGGGAGTTTCAACCCCCGCCCTCCCAAAGGATGTCAAACTGTCCAACTTTACCCTACAAAGAGCCTGCCTTCTTAACAAGTTTGTCCAGGGCGTGATTGCCTTTCATCTTTATGCTGCCTCCCAGCACCCACCAGGAGAAGGGGGCACCCCAAACCGGGAATACCCTGAGAACAGGTTTTAAGGCCAACCCTAAGAAAATTTATAGTCTGCTCTGACCTTCTTACAAAAAGAGCATCAGTATTGGCAGTCCACCCAATTTTGGGTCATGCAGCTGCACTCCCAGATTTTATAGGTTTTACCCTCTGCATAGTCACCCCCTGATGATCAAGGGTCCATGAGGGGCCTGGGGCCTCCTAAAAATCAACCACCAGCCCTTTGGTTTTGCTGGTGTTGATGAAGGGCTTGAGTTGCCCCCATTTAAAAAAAGTTTTTTTTGATTAGTTTTCCATTCCCCCTCCCCTGCCCATTTTGGGAAAAAGCCCATTTTTGAAAGTGGGGACCCCCGGTTTTAAATTGGAAGTGGGGAATGTATAAAATTTTCGAAAAACCGAGAGTACAGTCCCCCGGGGCCCCTGTGTTGCTGACCACAAATGTCAGACCTGCAGTTCCCAAGCCCCTTTTGGGAGGTCTGTTTTGTAAGATAGTCCACCCATCCATGCCACCAGGTGTGGGGCCTCCCCCCAATCCCCTTCCCCTTGTCCCTGAGGAGCAGAGGTTGGATGGTGTTGAAGGTGCTAGGGGAATTTCCAAAAAAAAAACACAGACCCACCTACCTCTGTCCAGTGGTAGAGGGATCGTGTAGTTATAGAGGGATGGCATCCCCCGGGGCCCCCCCTTTCCCCCTTTTGCAACCTGGGGATGGGGGGCGGAGGACCTGTAGCCTAGGTGGTGAAGCAGAAAGCCGCCCATGGTTTTCTCGATGTGACGCCGGGAGCAACAGGGGGAAGTCATTCAGCTCACTGGGACATGATATTTTTTGGGACAGGGGTGATCCAAGATATTATAAAGTAATCCTTTTCGCGGGGTTGATTCCAGAACCCCCGCGATGGGAATAAAAAACTAAAGTAAAAAACCATATGTTTGTATGGTTTTTTTTTTATATATTTTAACCCCCATAAACCTCCCACCCTTTTAAACCTTATTACAACAACAACAACATTTATTTATTTTTGGAAATTTTCATAAAAAACAGTAGCTCAAAGGGGCTTTATATTAAAGAATAAAAAAAAAGACACAATTAAAAAACCAAAAAAAATCAACAAACATCAATAAGAGTAAAGGTTCAATGGCCCGGGGGGAAGAAAAAAAAAAACCCGGGACGGCTGAAAAAAAATAAAATCTGTGGGGATTCCGACCATGAGACCCCCCAGTCCCCTGGGCAACCCCTCAGACAGGGAAATAACCCCCCTTTAAGCCGTTTAAACTGTGTTTTGCGACAAATGACATTCCTTTCCCAATTAAAAGAATGAAAAACTTTCCCTTCTCTTCAAACAAAAGGCCAGCCGGGGAAGCAGAGAATGTCAGAGAGATAGAGGGGCGAGCTGACAGAAAAAAAAAAAACAAACAATAAAAAAATCAATATGTGCTTTTGGGGATTTTTAAGTAGGGCACCGGAAAAGCAGCCTTAAAAAAGGGGAGCAATGTGAAGGTAAGTTTTTCAGTATTTTTAGAGTAGCCCCGTATTTTCAAAAACAAAAAACCCTTTTTGTAAACGGGCCCTCCCAGGGAAGAGAAGGGGCCAGAGAGAGAGAGAGAGGGGGTTAAAAAAAAAAACAATAAAAAATCAATACGTTTTTACTTAGAGGAGCGTCCATATCCTTTTAGGCAAAAGGCCCCCTCTGCTCCCCCTCCCCCAGGGCCCAGAGAATGTCGAGAAAACTGAAAAAAAGAAACAATCCCCCGGGGGAAAAAATCGATATCATTGGGGGAGTTTTAGTTAATTTTAAATATGCCTGATTGAGCTTCTCACCATCTGCCAATAGCCCCCTTGTATGAAAAAATTTTAAAAACAAACAGGGGAAAGATGTATTTTAAAATTTAAAAAGACCCATTGTCCGAGAAAAAAAACCATTAAAAAATCCGGGTTTAATATTTAGAAAATGCCCTTTTTAAAAATCCCCAATAGAGTAAACCCCCAAAAAGTCAAAGTTTAAAGCTTAGGAAAAAGGATATATATATATATATATATATTTTTTAAAATATATATATATATATATATATAAAATATATATATTTATATATATAGTTAGCCCAAATTGGATTATATTTTAAGTGAATAATAATTTTTCCCTTTTGAAATAGTTAAACAAAATTTAAAAAAGCTTCAATTATTGAATTATAAATAAACTTAAAAATAACAAAAATTAACCTGTTATTTTTTAATCTTAAAGAAATTTCCCTTTTGTATATTATTAATACAGTAAAAAATTTCAAACTGGAAACAATAAAAACCAATAAAAATGAATGTCTATAAAAAACTGAATGAAAGTACCTTTTATTTTCTAATAATAATAAAAGGATTTCTTTATAATCCCTGAGGTCCCCACTTCCCCCCAAAGCACAAAAAGGGAAATTTTAATAAAAAGTCAAGAGACCCCAATTAACCCTACGTTTATAAAGAGAGTCCCACTACACAAAAAAAATCTCAAATTTAAAAATGTCCCTTCTACGAGAAAATTCATTGCTGTTTTCCCTGTCTTTTTAAAAAATATGAATCCTAAATTTAGTAGTAATAGTAATAAAAAAATGATAAAATAATAATTTTCATCATATTGTCCTTTTTTCCGGTGTGACGCCCTGTACCGCCCTCCCTCCCCCTTGCTGTTCGGGAACCCCTTTTGGTAACCAAAAGAGGGAGACAACAGAAATAATAAAAAGCCAGTCGAGGGGTTTTTGAGGTGTCTTTACATTTCACCGGCCCAGCCAGTCTGACCAGGGGCCCCGCTGAGACCCCCCCCCGACCTGTTAAACCCCCCATTACATAAATTCAGAAAAGAATTTTGACAAACTCTGAGTGACAATTCGAGTAAAGTGACAGAAAAAGCCAAATGCAGACATAAAAGTTTTTTACAAGAGGACCCCATTATTGTACCACCAAAGTTATTATAGTTTTGCCTTTTATATTAGTTTTAATTTCTATATTTTTTTTTTTGCCCTTATTTGAAAAATTTTGATTTTTCCCTTTCCCATCGAAATTTTTTAGTTTAGTTTTTATTTCAAAAAAGACATTTAACCTTTTTTTTATATATATATATTAGTTTCATTTTTATTTTAAGTAACTAGCAAAATACCCTTTCAGAAAGGAAAGAGTGTGTTAAAGAAGTTATGAAAAGAAAAGGAAAAATTTTAAAAATAACGAAAACCTTTTTATAAAATGTAATTTTTTTGGGACTTTTAAAGAGTGTTTTTCCATTAAGGATTTTTTATCATTATTTCTTTTAATCAGGTTTGTATTTGGAGGAAGTGTTGTTTTCAAGTTACATTCCGTATTTGTCCCCCCCACCCCTGCCCATCTCATCTTCTTTGTCAACTGTTGTAAAGATAACAGGTTTATTAAGTGTTCACCTAAAAATGGGTACTCGTGAATTTTAAAGATGTTTTAACAGGCATTCCAGATTGTGGGATTTGCCTTAATATTTATCAGCAGCTTGTCTATGAATTTAAAAAACGTTTTTTTACACCCTTGCTCTGTTATTGATATGTCCACAAAGGCTTGTTCAGACTCAGAGGGTTTTTCCCTCTCTCTTGATCAAAAACTGCTCGTTCTCCTTTTTATCTGAAAACATCACACACTGATGCAGGGGATTCCTTTCCCAGTCCTGGAACTTTAGTTTAAGTGTTCAATTTACTACATTTTTACACTGCCCTTTAGCGGGAATTGACTTTTCCAACCCCGGTGCTTTTTTTTCCTCGAGTGGGCTGCACTTATGAATATGCCGAGGCCACCGTTTCCCATTTTTTTTGCTGCCCCCAATTGTGTAATACGTTTTTGTTCAGACCTTTGGACCCTTTTGTTTTGTTGTTCGCTAAGCTCACAATCAGTTCACATGAGCTGCTCGAGTACATGCCCCCGGAAGGTTCTCACCCGGCTTGTGTTTATCTCAAATGACCCACTGTCCAGGGCCCCATTTAATGTTACCCTTGGCCCCCGGCATTTAAAAAAGTTTCCTGCATTTTTTGCTGGGGTTTGGGCCCCAAAAACACTGGGTCTTTTCCCTGCCCTTTTTCCCCATCTTCGTTTGCATAAGACAGTCCTTCACCAGAAATTTTACCTTTAAAAAGGGGATAAAAAAGTCCCCGCTTTATCCCCCCCAAGGGCCCTTTCCCCCATTAAATTTGGGCCCCGTGAATATCAGATTTGTCGGGAGGAGACAAACGCCCCAAAAACAGCTATAATAAGTTTTCAGTACCTTGGTTTCCCCTCCTGGGTGAGGGGTCCATGTTTTAAAAAAATGCTCTTCCTTTTCCCCAGTCCACAGGAGCAGGTAGCTGCATTTCCCCTCCTTTGCCTTTTAGGGTCGGGAAAACATCAGCCCCCACGCGTGGGAATTTTTTCCATTCTCCCAGCAGGTTAAGAGAATCCCAGTCAATTTGTGGTTTAGGAACTCCAACAAAATCCATGAGCCTTCCTATTCTACATTATGTTTTGTTTTCACAAATTGTGAAAACGAAATGATGGCTAGACTTTTTTTTAAAGCAGGGGAAAATTTTTTTATTACAGCTCTTAACATTAACGATCCGGGCTCTAAATTAACTTCCCCTATAGTATTGATTGATTATTTATTGATTGGGTTAAAATAACCTTTAGGTCCCTTTTTTTGGGTGCCTTGCAAGACATGGGTGCCTAAAAACCCTGCCTGATAAAATAATTTCCCAAAGACATATAAATATTACAGTGATCACCCCAAAGACATCTCACCAGCCAAATCGCCTACTCGGAATCTAAGATGTTTAACAGGGCATTCCCGGGATTAACTTTTTTATTTGCCCCGACATTTAGTGGGGAGCTGTCTATTGGATTGCTGCTGACGGACGGCCTTATATGGGGAGGGCACTCAACCCTGGGAGGGCGGGGGATGCAATATAGGCAGGCAGCCAAAATGGGGGGGCGGGTGGGAGAAACCCCACACGGGGTTAGGGGAAAAACAAGGGGTCTTAGACTTTGGCCGGTAAGACCCACACCTAGCTGTATTAAGGGGAAAAAAAGAAAAAAGTATGTAGTGGGCAAATTTTGGGGGGTGGGGTCTTGAATAGCCCACCCATAAGAAAATTAAAACCCCTAATGAGCAGAGCAAGAGCAGGGGAATAGGTGTTAAGGAAGGCATAAAATGACAGAGACCGGATCTGAGATTAAAACAATATATACCTTATCTAAAAACCCGTTTATCCAGATCAGGATCACAGGGGAAAACCCGGAGCCACTGCAGCAAAATTTGATGCAAGGCAGGAAAAAAAACCCTTTTAAATAATATTAAAAAAAAAGGCTGATATTAAAAACAAAAAGAATATATTTTAACTATCTATATGAGAGAGAGAGAGAAAAACATTGAAAAAAGGGGGACAAATATTTTAAAAAATAATTCGCTAATGGATTACCCTTTCAATATCAGGTATTTTGAGTTCTGAATAAGAACTAAAAAAGATAAATTAATAAATATGGAATAAAAACAAAACCCATTAGTATGTTTAGTTTTTTATCATTTGTCAGACTCTCTAAATTTTTTTGTATTGTTTTTTAAACGATGTTTTTAAAGCAAAAATGATTGGTCAGCAACAATATGCTGATCTTGTATGATGACCACCGTCCTTTTATCGGGGGGTTTTTTTTTCAAAACTGGGAGTAGTCTCCCCCAGACTTTTTTTTGTATACTCAGGTATGGGGGAATTTTTTATTTGAGGTTATCTTTAAGGACGAGAAAAAATTTTTAAAAAAGAAAAATTTGCAGCCCCTTTTGGGGATGTTGCCTTTTTTATGCAATTTTCCGGTTTAAAAAAAAGGGTATTAAAATATCACATGTTCAGCATTTAATACTTAAAGTTAAAAGTGACAAGAATCTTACTTTTTTTTAAATCCTGGGGGTAGCGGGTTTTTGGTAGGGGCATCACCCTTCCCTTTACTTGATGGAAAATGCAGCCTTGTAATTTGATTTTGTCTAAAATGAGATTTTTTTATCAGCAAAAACAAAAAAATCACAGATGAGGAGTTGATGGAGTTTTTAAATTTCCCTGTTCCCCACATTTCTCTTCCTTTTTCTTCCCGGATTTTGTGTTGGGCCGAAAAGGAAAAAGCCCTTTTCCCGACTGAAGGAATTCATCCTGGGGTCTCAAACAATCTGAAAACCAAACCAAAAGGGGGGGTTTTTTTCTAAGGATCTACCAAAATGTCTAAACGTGGACTTACCTTTTGATTGTTGATAAATTTTTATGTAATTGCTGTCTCCCAAAAGGGCGATAGCCAGGCAAAAGAACTGAAAAAATGCACCCCTTTAAAATGGCTTCTTTTTTCCCTATGAATGAAGCTTATTTTAATTTCAGTGGGGCCCCTTCCCCCATTTTCTTAAAACGCCCATCACCCTCTGAGCCCTTCCCCCTTTTGGGTGGCACTGGCTCCCTTTTATGAAGCTTTGCTTATGTCGGTAATTTCTGCAGGTAAACCCCGGGCTCGTTTAATAAATACCTTATAGTGGGCCCGGGTCTGCATGAGATTTCCTAAAGTGTTCCCCCGTGTTTAAAGGGTTAAGTTATTTTCAAAATAAAAAGAAACTCTTACATGCTCCACTTCAAAAGAAAAACACGCTGTTTAGTTTTAGCGCAGCAAGTCTTCCAGCAATTTGGGGCCCCAAGCACCGGGCCCTGGTTTCCCAAATTTTTGGGGCCAAGAAGGGGAACACCTGTAGCCGACTGGAGACCCTTTATGATGCCAGCTTTGAGATATGTGGTTGGCTGTGAGCATAAAGAGGCGTTTTTAGATGTTGAAAATTTCCCGGGAAAAATTTGGGATGCTCTTTTTGCTTCTTTTGTTGTTGAGTGGTTAAAAATTTGGGGTTTTTGGTCCAAATCAGGTACTGACAGATAGTGATGGGGGAGTGAAGCCTCAACAGAGGGTCAAAAAATTTGAATCCCAAAGGTGATGAAAATGGGTTGTTGCTTCCCAAAGCAATTTTCCCATCCCTCTAGTAAATTGGGTGGGCCATTTGAATTTTAAGCCATCAAACTTTCCCGACGTTCCCTTGACGCCTTTAAACTTTTTTAATTTTTTAGTGCTAAAAGTTTGACAGTGGGTTCCAGTGTCTGATGTCTAAAAATATATTTTCATTTTATAAAAAATCCCGCAAAAAGACGAGACCTTTTTTGGGAAAATTTTTTCAAGTCCCCGAGATGAGATTTTTGGGCCCTGAGATTTTTTTTAAGTCACCCCCCCCAACCCAAAATTAAACCCCACACACGGGAACCCCCCCCTCATTCGGGGGAATGCTTTTGGGGAAGTTTTGCTTTCCAGCCTTATAAATTGTAACCCTCAAATCTTGTTGAAGAACCCCTTCCCCAAGGGTTAAAAACAGAAAAATGAGTACACGGGGAAATTCCCAGCACTGAGAAATGTTTTAAACCCAAAATTAATTAATGCCAAAAATGTTGATCGGGTTACTCCCGCAAATTGGTTAGAAAATAGAAATGTACAGACAAAAGAAGAAATGGAAAATAATGGGGGCAATAAAGAAAAGACATCAGAAGAAAATGAACAGAAGGACACTAGAACTGGGGGAAATCAACACTAACGCCCCCGGGAAAAGGGGGCCCAGAAAAAAGGGAATTTGACAGACCAAGAAATCCCCAGATTCTATAAGAAATTACCCGTGAGCCAAAAAAATTAAAAGAACTTAAAAGCCATCATAGGGAAAAAAAAACAAGGACAGACAAGAAAAATAAACCATTGGGTAAACAAAAACAGTCAAAAATGATTTAACCCCAAAAACATTTAGAGAAAAATAGGGGGAAACAGTGACAGGGGAAAAAACTAAAAGGGAAGGGGAAAAAAACTCCAAACACAAAATTTTCAGATGGATCCAGACAGAGCTGGGTTAGATAATGAAGATGAAGTATTGATGGCAAAAAACTTCCCTTGAGGCAGAAATTCAGGAATTTGATCTGTCTCCCAGAAATGGATATAGCCCTCCAAACAAAAAAAAAAAAAAAACTCAACACCCTTTTTAAATGGGGGAGAATAGGGATTAAAAAGAGGTGTGTTTATTAGGGCCTAGATTTTGAGAACTTTGATATACGGAAAAAAGAAACCGGGGTTTTTTCCTCTTGCTTTTGAACCGGGGGTAGTGAAACCAAAAAAACTGGCCAGCTTTAATACAAATCAATCATGGTCCCCCCTAAAAGGAAAACAAGAATTGGAAATTAGAAATAAAACGCCCAAACCTAATACTTGGGGGATTAAACCTTTGAATAGGGGGAAATTCCCCCTATAGAGCACTTCAGATAGATTAATTCCCTGAGCCTAAGATATTTAAATGATTTCCAAATTTAAAAAAATTAAAGTGCCCCTACAAAAGTTAAAAAAGTAGTTTTTTCCATTGGGAAATTTTTTTAAAAATAAAGATTTGGGTTTGAGGAGACAATAATCAAACAAAAACCCCAAAATTTATTGAAACTAGTTTGGGGAGTCATTCCAAAAAGGCTGATCCTGTTTTGAAGAACTAAATTACTTCCCCAAAAATTTGACAAAAGCGGAAACCCCGAGACCCCTTTAAAAAGTATATCAGGAATACAATCACCCACTAAATTGAAGGAGGAGGAATTTTTAAACCCCCAAAGGGGGCCAGATACACTGGACTTTAGAAAAGGTTTTCCGGGTATTTAAACAATTGGGGCCCCCAGTTTAAACTTAGAAAAAGAGAAGGCAGAAGCAAACCACCCATAATTGGGTACAGAACAAAAATTTTGAACCTAAGAGTTGTAATCCACACAAAAAACAGGAAAAAACCATTTAGCAAAGGTTTGAATTCGCCCCCAAACCCCCGGTAAATGGGGGTTTTCGGGGGCGGGGGCCCCCGGCAGAGGGTGGAGGACATTTATATACTCAGAAAAAGAAACGCCCTTTCCAGGACTGTGTATTTCAAAAATAATGTTTTTTAAAAAACCAAATAACTTTACAGATCTTCATTTAAAGGGTTTAAAAAAAGTTTTATGCATGTTCAATTAACCATAATCAAAATTTAAAATTTCACCTGTGGAATGGTCGGCCAATAAAACCTAAAAACCAAGAAAGTAGGATTTTAAAGGGCACAGTTCCCCCAAAAGCAGGACACTAAAGAGACTTTTTCTACCACCGTGAAAAAAAACCCAAAGAAAGATGCCCAGGGCCCTGCTCTTGGGGCCCGTGGGAACCCTGGGGATTTAGGCATGCTGCAGGGGGGGTACGAGGACCCGGGTGTGGCTAGGGTAAATGCCCCGGACTGTGAGACGTTTTAAAACAGGGGTACAGGGGGGACAGGAAGGACAGCTGACATCCTCGCAGTGGAAGACCAGGTTAAAAAAACCTGCACAGGATCGGGAAAATCCCAATACTCCACCCAATGGACAGGTACAGGATGGGAAAAACCATTGCCCGAATACACCAGGAACACACAATCCCTCCATCAGGCCTTTTGGGGTAAGGCTGGGGAGAGGCTGGGCTGAGGGCTTTCCCCCCGGGTTTTTGGGAAGGGAGGTCCTTTCCAGACATCATCAGCAACAACGCCTTTTTGGGACAAACCCACCTTCGCTGGGCCAGACAGGATGGGGGCCCTTTTTTCCAGAGTCAACGGTTTTTTCTCACCAGGGGGGATGGATGGGTTTTTTGTTTATTGTCAAGGAATTGAGCATGTCTGGGACCTGTTTGGGTCGAGGGTGAGGGCTTTAAAGGGGCCCCCCGGAAAAAGGGCCAGGGAACCCCTTTCGGGGCCTTTTGGGGGAAAGGGGTAACATCTCAAGGGAAGAACTGACAAACCCCGGGCCAGTCCATGAGGAGGGAGAGACCCGCGTACTTCAAGCAGGGTGGTGGGCCACCAGATAATTGACTGGTACTTTTTATTTTGAGCCCCTTTATTCAGGGACACATTGGGAAAAAATTTTTAGTTTATGTCTTATGGTGTTGACCCCTTTTTGTGTTCAAAAATATTTACAATTGTTTTTCTGAAAAATAAAAATATTGAAAATCAGAGGACGTTTTATTTTTTGAGTATATATATTATATATATATATATATATATATATATATAAATAAATAAAGAAACCCTTTCCCAAAAAGAAAAGATTTTGGGGGTCGGCCCCGTAAAAAATTTCAGCCCCGACAAAGTGAAAATATGGTTGATTCAGAATGACTTTTTAGTACAGAAAAGAAAAAGAAAAACAGTAAAAACTTTAAAAAATAGATGGATGATGGGGAGGAAAAAATTGGAAGGGGGAAATGACGAAGGGGAGGGGCCACGGGAAACCCAAAGTCATTCGGGGTAGAAAAGGGAAACTTGGGGGTGAAACCGAAGTGATGTCACCGGGTATTTTTGGGAAATGAAAAAGGATGGGTTTTTTTTTCTTCCAGTTTTCTGGGAGAAAGAGATTCAGGTAAGTACCAAGAGGGTAAACCCCTCTGAGATTTCCCCCCACCTTGGGGCCCCCCTTTCCGCCCCCCAACCCCGCGACGCGGTGGACATGACCCCCCAGCCCAGAACCCCTCCGTCCGCCAAATCCCCAAGAGGTCGTGAATCCGGGAGAGAGATCTTCGCTTGGCCCGCAAGGGAAACCCCCCCACGATAAGTAACGCTAAAAAGCATATGGTTAAAATCCCCAAAAAACCTAGTGACACGAGGATTCACCCCCAAAGAAGGGACATCCACTGTGCCGGGATGGTCCGGCCACCAGAGTGAATTCCCCCCCAATAGGGGTACCCCAACGATGTAATAGCCCACCCAATGCCAAAGGGCCCCCCCCGCCCCACCGCAGCAAAACTTCATCTCAAGGCCCCGGTTTCCCGCCCAGATAATAAAAAGGGGTGTTCAGCACCCCACAAAATTTGGCCCCCTTAAACCCCGGGACCCAATCCTGGGGGGGCCATGCATCGGCCCCGGGGAAAAAAAAAAGGAAAAATCAAGGATTTTAATAAAGGTGCTGATGTAAGGGGCCCAAATTTTAAGTCACAAAAATGC
Source organism: Polypterus senegalus (assembly GCF_016835505.1). Classification (NCBI taxonomy): domain Eukaryota; kingdom Metazoa; phylum Chordata; class Cladistia; order Polypteriformes; family Polypteridae; genus Polypterus; species Polypterus senegalus. The sequence continues at coordinate 23,443 of NW_024381592.1, forward strand.
TTTATCTAATGTATCATCCCATACCCCCTTTTTTGGGGCCCGCCCTTTTTCAAAATTTGATAAGGGGGGGAGCAATTTCTGAGAAATGTGGGACAAAAACTTTTTATAGTAACCAGCTTCCCCCCAAAAAAGCCTGGACTTCCGCTTTTTTTATTGGAAAAGGGCCAATTTTTTAAAGGCATCAATTTTAAGACATTGTGGTTTACGACACCCCCCCACCAGGGGGTAGCCCCAAAAAATTTAGTTTTTCCCTCAAACCTAAAAAAAAAAAATTTCTTTGGGGAATTTCGAACCCGAGCCGCCCGTGTGGAAAGTAACTTTTAAACCCGCCATACATGATCCTTTTCCCTGTTAAAAAGATGACAACTTTTTTAGGTAGGCGGCCAAAAGGGGAAATTTGGGGGGCCCTAGCAGTGTGTCTACCAGATTGGAAAAGTTTCTTGGGGCCCCCCGCAAAAAAGGAAGGACCCGTAATGCCAATGTCCGCCGGGGTGCTAAAACGTTTTTCTTTTGGAGAATCCGAAAGAATTTCAAACCCTTTGTCAGGGCAAGGGTAGTTAGGGGAAATTTAGGGTTTTTAGCCACGGGAAAACAGATCATCCACTCCGCACGGGTAATGCGATCAAACCCCTTGGGGACCCCGGGGTTGAGTCGCCGGGGAAAATCATTACAGAACCCCAAGACCCATCGGGGTTGAAACTAGAACAATTGACCGGGCCCGGGGCCATAGCTTTTTTTATAACCCCCAAATCCAGCATTTGCCTAATTTCCAACCACTACCCCGCCTCCGGGGGTTTTGGGAGGGAAGGTCTCTCCCCGACAATCACCCAGGGGCCGTAATAAAATCGGGACAACCCAAAGAAAATGCCCCGGGGTGTAATTCATCCAAACCTTGGGGGCAGACAAGATAGCCTTTTCGGGATCTTGTCGCTGTTCTTGGGGGCAAATTTTGGGAAACCCAAAAATTAAAATTTGGACAGGACATAAAAAGTGAACTAGGCTGTCCGGGGGAGGGATCGGGTTCCCTTTCCTTCCACCGGTTTCAAAAAAGGGTTTATATGATAAAAAACCTAACCGGGCCAATCAATCAAAGAGTTTTAACTAAAAAAGTTCCCTAGACCTTTTTTTTCTTTAATTTCATAAGGGCCTTCCCAAAGAGCTAATAATTCATAATGGGAGGTTGGGACTAATACCATAACATCTATCACCCGGGGCAAATTTCCTAATGGTGGTGTTTCTATTATAATAAGCGGACTGCTTTTTTGGGGCTTTTTCTAAATTCCCTTTTGAATAGGGGCTGACCCTTTTAGCCCCCCGCGAATTGGGGCCGAATATTCAAGAATATTTGAAGTAGGGAGTACCCCTCCCCTCCCATCCTTCTTTTTTAAATGTCCAAAAAACCCCTGGGGGCCTTTCCCTATAATAACCAAAAAAGGGGAAAAACCCCGTTTAGGTTTGAGGGGCTTGAAGGGAAAAAAAACGGGGGGAAACAAAATTTATCCCGTTTTTTCCCGGCCCCGAACTACCTTTGGGGAAAAGTTTTTAAAGCCCGATTAAAAACGCTCAACCAATCCATCAGTTTGGGGGTGATAAAAATGTTTTTAGATTTTTTTTCCTGAGAATTTGGCCCACTTCCCCCCGAACGTTTTTGGGAAATGAAAGGATCCCTTGATCTGTTAAGACCTTTCCCCCAAAACCCAACACGCCGTAAAATTCCCCTTTTTAATTCCCCGCAAATAATATTTTTTTAATTAGCTGAGGCCAAAAGAACAGCTTCTGGAAAAAAGTATAAAACTACTAGAACTAAAATATATTTTAAAAACCTTTTTAAAGAAGGTTCTAAAAGGAAACCAAACCCAGATCAATACCAACTCCCTTCAAACGGGGGTGTCAATCAGGGGGAAGGGGGAAAAAGAGGGGGCTTTGGACCTTCCGGGGATTTAAAGGTAAATTCCGGCATGAAGTGCAAAAACGCCTGACCCCCCCCTATTAACCCCCCAATAAAAAACTGGGGTTTTATTTCCCCTTTTTTTCGAGCCTAAATGGGCTCCTAGAAGGGGGGTTGTAACCCCATACCTTTTAAAAAGTGGGAATTAACAACAAAGCCCGACTTCACCCCTCGGTTCTGCCAATTTTCATAATAAATCATTTTTAATTACAAAAAAAACGGGATCGGTGGTTTGGGGTCTTTGGTTTGTATAACCCCTTAAAATACTACTTGCATTTCTAGCATTTTTTAAACTAATCCCAAATTTCCCTTGTTTCTCTTTAAAATGACGATGGAGTCAATAGGAGGTTGGGACGCTAAGTTTTGTATAGGATCTCTTTGAGTTCAATGGGGGGGGCCTTGGGCTTCCGCCTTCGCCGCTGTATCAAAACTCCCGCAGAGGACCATGGACATCAAAATTTCGGACTGGGACCCGGGGGATGGGTCCCGGGATAATGAGGGACACGGGGGGAGGCAGTTCCGGGGCATTATTCTCCATACTAAGCTCAAATTTTATTAGATGCAAAGCATTTCCGCTGTTTTTAAATTTTTTTCCAACCCTTCCTAATATGACTGGGAAAAAGGGGGCGGGAAACCCGCCATAGCCATACTGGTTAATTTTTTGAGCTACTGATTTACAAAACCCCCCTGGGGTTTTTTAATATTTAATATCCCCATGTATACTTTTAGACTGGTTTTCCCCTTTAGTCCACTGTTTTGGGGAATAAGTATCGGGGAGCAACAATGGAAATGTTAATTTTCCGGGAAACAAACATTGCCCCTTTTCCTTTTAGGGCCCTTTTTTTAAAAACTGCACCTGTATATGGAAGAGACAGAGGATTAATCACTGTGGCAATTCACCTTTTTTCCCCCCCACTTTTCCGAAAAAACCATAGGCTTGTAGGGGGACAGTTTTGGGGCAGGGGTTTCCCGATCCCCCACACTTGAAAAAAGCAGGGGGGCCGCTAGTCTGTCCCTTCTACCAACGGGGTTTGGGGGGTTTTTTTGAGGGGCTCAGGAGCTGCCCCACGTGATCTTTTTTGGGTTCCGGGGGAGAGGGCCTTTCCCGGCCTGATTTTTTCAGGCTGCCCAATGACGCCCGGGATTTGGATTAAGGTGTCCATATCCTCGGAAAATGTGCCTTTCGTATTTTTTGGGCGTATGTGGTTGGGGGGCAAAGTTCCCCGAAACAAGGGGGCCTTCCCGCCATTTTTGGGAGGAGTTGATGTTGGGCCGTGGCCAGCCCACCAACCCTTTTCCCCCAGGCATCAAAGCCCCGCGATCTTTTTAAAGCCTTTTTGGATCAAATTGCTACCCCCCCACTCTCGCCTTTTTTGTTCCCTGAAAAAACTGTAGCTTGAACACCCCCAAAATTTTTCCTCTAAGGGCCCGCCCCCAGTTTAAGTCGAGAAATCCCTCTGGGGCCGTTTCCCTTTAAAAAAAGGGGGCCAGTAGATAGATAGATAGATAGATAGATACTTTACTAATCCCAAGGAAAAAATTCCATAATCCCAGCAAAATTTCTGATTTTCAAAGAAACAAAAAATTAAATTAAATAGTAATAAAAATGAAAAAAAATTTAAAAAAAAAATTAATGTTCCCGGGTTTACCCGGTGGAATTGAAGAGTCGGATAGCGGGGGGGAGGAACCATCTCCTCAGTCTGTCAGGAGGAGGACAGTGACAAAAAAATCTGTCACTGAAGAAAACCCCCTGCCTGGGGATGACACTTTTAAATGGGTGCAAGGGGATTATTCAAAGATTGACAGGAGTTTGTTTTGTGCCCGCCCCTTTTTGCCAAGATGTTAAACTGTCCAATTTTAATCCTACAAAAGGGGCCTGCCTTCTTAAACAAGTTTGTCCAGTGGGGGGCGCCTTTTCATCTTTTATGCTGCCACCCCAGCCCCACCACCAAGGGGAAGAGGGGGACCCCCGCCACAACCGCTTAGAACATCTGCAGCATCTTTTGCAGATGTTTAAGGATGCCAACCTTCTGGGGAAAATATAGTCTGCTTTGACCCTTTTAGTAGGTACTTCACTCCCAATTTTCCCCCCACGGGTGCCCGCTTTTTGTGGTAAACCTTCCAAAAAAACAAAAAAAAAAGACTCCAAGTCATTAGATTCAGTCAAGGGGTTTAAATGAATTGGCTGTGACCCAAACACTTTGGGCCCCCCATACCCCGCACGGGAACCAAACCTCGGTTTTTCCTTTAAATTTTGGGGCCTGGGTTTCCCCCCTCTGAATCTTCAGAGTTTGTAGATTTTCCCCCTGATTGTATTTTTGTACAGTGTTGAGGTCCTGTTCTTTCGGGGCAGGGTTTAACAAGTATCCCCGCCCCCCAATTGTTAAAAAAAAAGAGTCTTTCAAAAATAGAAGAAGATTTGGGGGTCGCCCCGGGTATTGTTTTTTTCCCGACAAAAATGAAAAAATGGTTGATTCAGAATGACTTTTTAGTACAGAATGAATGAAACACAGTAACAAAAAATTCGTTTTAAAAAACAGATGGGATGATGGGGGAAGAAATGGTTGGAAAGGGAAATGACGATTGGGGGGGGACCACGGGAAACCCAAAGCCATCGGAGGGAGACAGGAGTAGTTGGGGTGTGGAACCGGGGAGTGATGTCATTGGGTGGGAACCGGGAAATGATGTCATCGCGGGCTTTTTGGAAGTGGAAAAAAGGATGGGGGTTTTTTTTTTTCCAGTTTTTTAGGTAGAAAGAGATTCAGGTAAGTACCACGGATAAAAACCCCTGTTTTCCCCCCAGATTTCACTTCCCCCTTTTGGGGTCTTTTACTGCCTCCCCAAATAGAGAGGGTGACAATATATATATATATATATATATATATATATATTTTTTTTCAAGAATGTCAATAGATTACTTTGAGGGTGAAGAGGATAGTGAAAGGATACCCTTTTCCCCCCAAAATCAAACATGGACCCCTAAAGACAAAAAAAGAGGGAGAGAACCAAAAAATTAAAATTAAAAAGATAAAGCAAAGATTTAAAAATCTTTTGTCTGATCTATTCATTTTAAAATAAGGGTTTTTTTCAGCATATATTCTCATTATTACTTAGTTTCTAGGGGGACCTTTTTTTATGTTTTATTGTGCTTAATTATTTTTTTTTTTCTTTTCAATTTTTCCCTCTCTACCCTAAACGAACCGGGTTTAATATCATACCCTAGGGGTTTTCTGTTATTGCTATTACGAATTTAAAACTGGTTATGCTTCTTCTGGACACATTTTTAATACCATCCCCTGGGGTTTTTTATCTGGGTTTTATCATCTTAATGCACTAAAATTGATGAAGACTATATATATTTTAAGTGCAAAAACCCTTTTTTTTGAGATATTCTTATCTTTAACCCTAAAGGGGGCTGCATTGCAGGGGTTTTCTTTGGACGATTTTTGTCTCTGGGTTGCCGAGGGGCTGGGATTGTGTGAAGTGGGGTTTTTGCCTCACTTGGGGGGGGAAAAAGGGGGGGTGGGGGGGGGCCAAGGGGGGGAGAGCAGGCCTGATCTTTTACCTAATCTTTTCCCCCTCGTTTTATAATTTATAATAAGACTATTTTAAAAAGACATCAAAAAATCAGAATTTAGGCCCCCAAGGGTGGGAAAAAAGTTAACTTTGTGTTTGGAAAAGTTAAAGGCCTGAATCACGAATTAAAAAAGAAAGAAAGTAATCTCTCAACAGGTCTAAATGCTAAAATAGTATTTTATAGGGAAAACCCCCTTAAAAGGAAGGATCAGTTCCGCCGCAAAAAAAACTGACTGGCTAAAAGTTCCATTTAGCTTTTAAAGAAAACTAGAGGTGGGGAAATTTCATACAAAAACAGTACCATTTGTAGCATCAGATGTAGTATTGATCCTGAAGGGGGATATGTAATGGTTATGGGGGACTTATCTAAATGTAAAAAGATTTTTATAAATGTTTTTGCACCTAAGTTGATAAGGAATTTATACTTTTTTTGCATCTATTCCCAATTTTGAAACACTCATAAAATTATAATGGCGGGGGCTTCAATTGTGTTCTAAATTCCACCCCTTTTAAACGGGCTTTCCACAGGGGAACGGACCCCCTACTGCAAAAAAAATTTCAAAAATTTATAACTGATCACAACTTATCAGACCCCTGGAGGTTTTTTAAAACCCCAAAATTTAAGAAAAAATTTTCTTTTTTCCCCCAGTACATCATTGTTATTTAAGGATCGAAAGTTCTTTATAGACAATAACCCTTTCCTAAATTAAATCTTAACAAATACAATGCTATTGTTATTTCTGACCATGCACCTATGATTTTTGAGCTAAAATTACTAAGCCCCATGCACTCACCCCGAGATGGCCTCAACCCCTTCTTTTTAGCTGATGAGAATTTTACTGAATTTTATATCCAAAAAAACAAATTCTTTCTAGAGAAAATAAACCCCGGGAAATCTGCAGGAATACTCTGGGAAACTCTTAAGGCCTTCCATAAGAGGTTTTAGATTATTTCCCAATTTTTTCCCCCAGAAATAAACCGAGGACAAGAAAGAGCAGAGATAAAAAAGGAAATTACTTAAAATGGATGAAGAAACACAAGACTTTCCGTTTAAAACTCTTTCAAGGAGGAGGCAGGGCCCCCTTTCATCTTTGAATTAAACCTCTTTGGGAACTAAAGAAACTGGAAAACAATTTTCAAATTAGAACATTACTATGAACATGGGGGAGAAAGCTAATAAGCTTTTAGCTCAACAAATTCAAAGCAAGAAGTCGTTAACTTTTGGGAATCACTATACCAATGGGATAAAAATTTATCAACATAAAATAAATGCACACCCCTTTAGAGACTACTATAAATTTCCCCATATACTACCTGGGGGTTTTAAGGAAGACAATACACCCAATGCATTTCTGGATACATTACAGAGGCCCCCAAATAGACCCTTTTTTGGGGTGGAGGAACCTTTATAAAACCCCCCTTGCCCCACCCGAACTACTAGATGCTTTTTAAATACCCAAGGGGGGAAAACAGCAGGGCCCCGATGGGGACCCCCTGCAGAGTTTTAAAGAAATTCTCCTCCCGCTAGCTCCCCCCCTATTAGCAACATTTCGAAACCAAGGGTAACCAATTTCTTCCACAAACCTTCGCCAACTTAATCACTGAATTTCCAAAACAAAATTTAAAGGGCTTATTACAATTTGAATTCTACAGACCAATTTCACTTTAGAATAACGATGTTAAAAAAACCTCTAAAAATCTTAGCCAGGGGATGGGAAAAAGGGTCCCCGGTTTAAAATCACAAGACCCCAAAATGGGGTTTTTTAGGGGGCCCCATTATCTTCCTTCCCCCCCTGCCTGTTTAATGTAATATACCACCAACCAAATCAAACACCCCAGGGAAAAATTTTTATCATTGGGTGGGAGAAAAAAATTCACATGAGTGGGAAAGGAAATACCTTTTTATATACTGGGGAAGTTTTTGGGGGTTTGGCCCGAAATTTGTGCATGGATTAAATTACTGATACCAACCCAGAAGCTTCAAATTTACATCAACAACATTTGCTCAGACTACTTTTTAAACCAGAAATGGAATTTGGGCAAGGATGCCCCCTTTTCACCGCTGTTGTTTTGGCGCATTTGGTGAACCAATGGAAAATTGTCAAATACTGATCAGGATAAAGGGGGGTTTGCAGAGAAGGACTGGAACAGAAAAAACTTCTTTTATGCAGATGACATGGTACTGTTTTTTGATCTTTGAAAATTTTGGGCCCGCAGTCTTAGCAGCACTCACAGAATTTCAAAAGATCTCTGGTCTCAGGGAAATTTAAACTGAATAAAAATTTTTCCAGTGATCTCAAGCAAAATAATATTAGATTAGAAACCCTACCTTTTATCATTGCAGAATAGTTTAAAATACCTGTAAAATCACAAGTAAACATAAAGCTCTTTTTATCAACAAAATTTCCCCCCTGATGGAAAAAATTTAAAAAAGACTTGCATAGATGGTCAACCCTTCAAATTTTTAAATAGTTTGGGAAAAATTTAAAACTGTTTAAAATGAATATTTTTCCTAAACTCCTTTTTTTTTTCCCAAAAAATCCCAATATACATTAAAAATCATTTTTAGGCCATTAGGGTTCAACAATAACCTAATTTAAGAACAAAACATCCACCCATCAAAAACAGAACAACCCCACAAAGACAAAAAAAGGGAGAAGGTGGATGGTTTACCTAACTTTCCCGTTTTTTAAATGGGCAGCAAATATACGGTTAAAAAGAACCTGGGTACAAAATAGAAGAACATACACAGGTTTTGGGCCCAAAGGGAAAAATCCTGCAGTACCCCCCCTTTTTATTCCCCTTTCTCTGTGCTCCAATAAACACACCCCCTGAATACACTAAAACCCAATTGTGCCCACTCACTTAGAATCTGGAACCAATGTAGAAAGATTTTAAGACAGAGAAGCTTCCCATCTGTGGCACCCCTGCAAGAGAATCACCTCTTTAACCTTCCCCACACATATATGCAAAATTTTAATATCTGGAAAAAAATTTGGGAAATTTAACCCTTTCTTAGAGGGTCTTTTTATAGACAACCGCATCCATGAACAATTTTTTAAATTTCCCAAATTTTAAATTTTAGCTACAATTTTTTTCCCCCTTTTTCAAACCCGAAACTTTTTTTTAAAAAAAACCTTCCAGATTTTTCATCTTGCACCCCCCATCCATGCTGGGGAAAAAATATTGCTCAATCTCAAGGACTTGGGCTCCCTCTCTACAATATATAAAATCATTTTCCCAAACCCTCCCTTCCAAAAAATCCGACACACTGGGAAAAAAAATCTTCAATTAATATATCAGAAAAGGAGTGGGAAAACAAAACAATGCAGAGAATTCACTCGGCTCCCAAAGCATACAATTATAAAATCAAAAAATTTTATATTTAGCACATCTGCCCCCGACCAAAAACCCCCAAAAAAGTTTCCAGGGCATGATCCAACCTGCGAACGTTGCAACCAAGTCCCAGCCTCACTAGGGGCACAAAGTTCTGGGCCTGCACCAAATTAACATTATTCTGACATTTTAATTACCTTCAGATAGCCTTGGGTTCAAACCCTCCAAAAACCCCTTAACAGCTGTGTTTGGTGTTCTTTTTCCCGATGGGTTTAAAGGGAGAAAGAAAAAACAAATTTGGATTATTACTACAGTTGGGTTTGGGAAGACTTATTCTGATAAACTGGGAAAAACCCAAACTCCCCTTTTTTAAATCAGTGGGAAACCGTGTTTATTATTTGAAGTTGGAAAAAACAAAAAACTCAGAGGATCCGTGGACTTTTTCAAAACATGGGAGGATCTAATCAGTAATATTTTAAAAAAGTTTATAAAGCAGGGGAATTTATTAATTTAGGTATTTCTTACAAAACCTTAAATTTAACCCCTTGGGTTGCCCCCTCTACTAGGGGGGGGATCGATCTGTTCTTTTTTTTTCTTTTTAAAAAATTTACTGCTTTGTATGGATTGTAAAAAAATTTAAAAAAAAAATAAATTAAAAAAAAAAAAAGAAATTTAACAAGATTGTAAGAATAGAATTAAAGCTATTCCCCAAAAAAAAAGAATTTAAAGAACTTAAAAAGAAAAGTAACTGAAAAGGAAAAAAAAGCCCAAATGAACCTTTGAAACCAAAGGAATCCAGTAATAAAAACCCGGAGATAAGGGAACTTTTTGTGATTTATGGATGAAGAGGATTAACAAAGATGAGGTTTTAACAATTGGGGACCAACAAAAAACTAAAAAGGGTAAAAAAAAAATCCCAAGGGGAAAATTTAACACCCAGCAGCAGCATACCATAAAAAAAATATTAAATTAAAGGGATAAAAAATGCAAAACCGGGCAGACAAAACTTTTTAAAAATGTTAACATTTACCCCGGGGGGGTGAAGAGGTAAGTGGGGGGTCTCCTCAGTCTGTGAGTGGAGCGGGGCCGGTGAAAACGTCTTCAAGCTGCTCCTCTGTCTGGGAGCCCTGTTCAGTGGATGCAGTGGATTCCCCAGATTGACAGGACCTGATCAACGCCTGTCCTCCCAATTAAACTGTAGCTCTTCCCACAAGGTCCTTCCTCACCAGTTTGCCCAGTGAGGCATCCCTCTTCTTTATCTGCCCCCCCAGCACAAAAAAAATTTAAAGAAACCCTTTTTTCCCACCTTCAAAATTTTTCCGAATCTGGTTTTTGTATATTCCTCTTTTTCTTAACAGGCCTGATTTTTAATTTTTCTGTGCACATTTTTTGTATATAGTTTTTTTTTACTTTTACCTTTAAAATTTTCCATTTTTGTTTGTTATTTGCGACAAATTAGCACTTTGTTACTAAAAACTTATATAAAAAAGCACTTAGTGACAGGGGCGACGGCAATTAAAAGGAAATTTTGTGAGAATCTTCAGGGGGGAAGGGAAAAACTTTTTAAAAAAAATAAAATTTTCAAAAATAACGAAAATATATTTATAATTTTTCTTCTTTTGAAACTAAAACAAAAAATTATTTTTATTTTTAACTTTCTAATTTAAATATATCCCTTTTTTAAAAATTTTTTAATTAAAAAGGTCTTTGGGTACAAATTTTCCCCGGTTATTTTTTTTCTGAATTTTATTTTTTCTTTTTTATAAAAAAATATTTTATATAAGGAATAGCCTAATTTGCAATGTCTCTTTCCAGTTTTTCCCCTCCTAATCCTTTTTCTTTTTTAGAACAAAAGTTGTAACCCCCCGTAATCCTCACCCATTACCCAAACGTGGGGGGGTAGAGGTGTCAATGGGAAAAAATACTTTAAAATTTTACAAGTAGTCCATCTTTGGAAATTATGTATAAACAATTAAATTTAAAAAATTTTCCCGAAGGAATGATAAAGCATCTAATAAATTTCCCCCATTAACCTGCCTCCAGCCCAAACATTCTAATGGAAATTCAGGGCATACAACTTTTTTGGTTTAAAAATTTAAAAGTTTATAAAACATTATTTAAAAAATTATTATATGTTTTAAAAGAAAACACACTCTTTTATGATATAAACCAAATAGTAAAAGTTAGATACAAATAAACTAACAAAAATCCTCTGTGGCGATGTTTTCGAGTTGCTGTCAAAGTCTGGTATTCTTGAGTTACGGTTGGTTTATCCTGATATGCTGACCCAGTTTTGCCTTGGGACCCCAGCACCCAAATAGCGATAAGGGGCCACGGATGCTGGCTACTCGTAAAAAGTAAAAAGGGGAACCACGGGATCTCCCCGCTTTTGGCAAAACAAATGGAAATTTTTTCTATCTCAATTTTTGGTCAAATATTCCTGCTGTTTACCTATATCAACTACTACCTTTTCAAGAACTGCTCCCTCTCTTTTTTTCCTAAAAAGCGGAAAGATTACATAAATCTTTTAAACTTTATCATCCTAAAATCCTTCCAATCTTTTGGTTCATCTACTTCTTTTCTTCAATTCTTCTGACTCATTGACAACTGGGGGGTAGGGCCCAAAAAAGGACAACAATTTTGGGGTGGAGCAAGATTTACAACAGGCCCCAAATGAAGGACCCAAAGTTGGCGTTCCAGGAACATGGTTTCCTCTCAGAAACTCAACAGAACAGGCTATAAAAACAAGTCAGATAAAATCACAGACTAAAAGTAGCTTTGGTTTGGGAATGGATATCCTTCCCCTCCTTTACTTCTTCTGTCTCCAATTGGTTTCTGATAAAGTTCATCCTTTAAAAGGAACAAAACAAAAAAGCCCCTTTTAAAAAAAGTTTCAAAAAAAAGCGGTCAGGCCCTTAAATGAAACGATAGCCTTCTTATTCATCTTCACTCCCCCTTCCCCTTTTTTTCATTCTCCATCCTCCCTTTTACCACAAAATAAAATCTAAATCAAAAAATAAATTTCCTTAAATGGGCAACCATCTGATTTGTAGTATATGGTGTTTATTTATATTCCCCCGACAAAGGCCGGGGGTGAAACAAACAGAATAAATAAAACAAAAACAAATAAATAAACAAACTGAAATTTTACACCTTTAAAGCTTGTTTAAAAGAAATGTTTTTTTTTTTAAAAGAATCAAAATTTGACTCCCATTTAACAACAAAACAACTGTTCCATAGTCTTGGGGCCACAGACTGAAAACCCCCGATCCCCCGGGTTTTAGCGAGTCGTGGGACAATAAAGGCCCTTTGGAATTTTGGGGCTAAGCTTATGCGTTGGGGCAGGCTGGGTTGGTACTCAGGGGGCCCGTCCTACCGGTGATCCAAAAATTTTAAAAAGAATTCCAAAAATGGGAGCCATGATGTGCCGAAAAGGAGTGATATGATCCTCCGGGCTAACGGGTTGGGGCCTGGGATGCATTTTTTTAACTGAAGGGGGACAGAGGGCTTGCTCAAACCTGTAAAGAGCATTACAGTAATCAAGCCGTGAAGAGATAACAGAATGAACAAGCATCTCAATTCGTTTAGAAACAACATTTCTTGTTTTTAAGATTTCTTAAAAGAAAGAAACCGGCTGACTGACCTAATACTCATCAAGTGTCATGGACTGGTCAAAATAACCCAAGGTTTAAAGGCTAACTTAATAACAGGAGGGCAGAAATTTTTAAAACTGATTTAGAATGAAGAACAGGAGGAGCAACAATTGCCTCAGTTTTTTCCCAATTAACTGCGGTAATTACTACTGAGCCAGTCATTAACCTCAGACAGACAATCCTAAAGTGACCCAAATATTAATTTGGTTGGCTTAAAAGAAAAAAAGGCTGTATATCATCTGCATACAATGATCGAATTCTTTGAAAAGTTAAAAAATCGTGAAAAGGAAAAAATATAAAGAAAAGTACGGTCAAAACCCAAACCTGGCACTCCCATGTCAAAAAGCAGAGTCAGATGAAAAACCACCAGACCGACTGAAAACCCCGTTTTACAAAAAAGGAGAAAGTCCAAAGCAGACCCCAGACACCCAGCTCTAATCTTGTAAAAATCGATGGTCTACTTCAAAAAAAACTAAAATCTAACAGTATAAGTACGAGCACCTGCCGCATCAGCAGCAATTAAAAAAACATTAAAACTTTTGAAGAGCTGTTTCTGTAGAATTATCAAACCAGATTGAAAAAAACAAAAAAATCTTTTTTAAAAAACAAAATTGTTTTAAACCCCCTTTTAAAAATTTGGAATAGTTTGAGACTGGCCTGTAATTTAAAAATAAAGGGATAAATTGATTTTTTTTAAAGGGGTTTAATTACAGCATTTTAAAAAAATGGCGGACACCCAGTCTAAGGAGCGTTTTTGTTTTTAAAAAACCCCGGGCCAATAAAACTCAAAAAATTTTAACATTAATGATGTTGGCAACAGGTCAGTAGTACATGATGAAGGTTTCATCTTCCTGAGCAAGTCAGAAAGATCCGAAAGTGAAACTTCGAGAACACAAAGACTCAGAACATAAGTGAAGGAGAGCACTAGGTAAGACAGCTGGAGCAATATTAGCCCGAACAACATTAACCTTGTCAATAAAAAATTAAGAAAATTATTACATTCACTGTCAGAAAAAACCTGAGTAACAGATTGAGATGGAGAAATAATATTGTGAATAGTATCAAATGCACTTTGGGATTACGCTGTGAGTCTGAATGAGATTAGAAAAGTATGCTGTTCTAGCATCCCTAACCAAAGAATTAAAGAAGCAAGTAAATCCTTTAAGTATGAATGATGACTTCCAGATTAGTAGACTTCCATAGGCTTCCGCTTTCGGCGGGGAACGCCTAAGATTACAATGGGGTCATTCATCCAAGGAACTAGTGGGTAACAAAACGCTGCCTGATCTTAAGAGGAGCGATCTTATTCAAAATATCAGTACAATGGTCATTAAAACATTGAACTGCTAACTCAACATTGTCAATATTACTACGGGATCAGATGCCACAAATAAATCAACAAACTGATTGATCACTGACTCATTAATAAAAGCGAAAATACGCCTAGAGTTAACACAGGGTGACAGCTCTAAATTTGAAGACAAGTCAAACAAAACACACTTATGATCACTAAAGGTTACATTACAAATTGTAACATCATTCAAGCCAACTCCATAAGAAAAAACCAAATCCAATGTATGTCCCCCACTATGAGTAGGGCCAACAACATGTTGTATAAAATTAAAAGAGTCGTGATACAGAATTCAGAAGCCACACTACATAAAATATCATCCACATGGATGTTAAAGTCACAACATTACTATTCTATCCATCTTAATAATGGTGGATAAAAATCTTGAAATCAATAAGAAAGGACTAATCGCACCAAAGTGGGCGATAAATTAAAATACAATATATTGGGGTTTCACAACTTTAACAATCTGAAGTTCAAAGTGGATGGGTCTCCTCAAATACTTATAATTTTTATCCCCTTTTTCTTTTGTCTCCTCTACTGGAGTACAACCATCTGGTACTAAATTACAGATTGAAGTAGATCCAACTTTGGATACAATAGAAACTCCTCTCTTTACAGCTTTCTCTTCAACTACTGAGTTTTCATTTCCTTCTCCTAAAATCTTACTTCAAAATTTGTCAGGTCCTTCTTCTAAAAATCTTACTTTAGATCCTTCATGTTCTTCTTTTAAAAATCTTACTTTAGATCCTTCATTACAAATTAAGTCTATGATCCCATTGGTGGAAAGAATTAAGTTTCCACCTTCTACTTTTACTTCTTGTCCAGAATCTGGTTACTCTGTTCTTACTCCAGATACAAAATTATTAAGTAATCAAAATTTTCTCTTAACTGTTGTTACTCTAGAACTCAATATTCCAGTGGGGTCAGGTTCTTCACTACAGAAAACCCGGCAAACTCACACCATGACTTACTTGCCCGATTGTGGCGGTTTCAAGCATCGCCTGGATTGGTGGGGAGGTCTTTCGTGATTCACCGGCTGATGCGGGGGGAGATGAGGGGGATCGTCCTAATCCGGGAATCTGTCTCTTCTATTTTAGGTTCGGCTGCTCCCTCCAGTGGTGGTGGTGATAATAATAATCTTTTACAAAATTGGCCTGGGCCTAACGAGTTTAATGGTTCTCAACAGAATAGGGAGGAAGAGATGAATGAGGACATGTTGAATCCAGATATGGAATTACAGTCTGTTTCTGATCCTCCATCTATACAGGCAATAGAACCTACAGATATTAATAGCATAACTATCGTAAATAAAGCAATCAGACATGGGAGACCATGGGGTGGATTACAGGTCAACAAATCCATTCTGATCATTGGAGATTCCAAGGTATCCAGGATTCCCCATGTTTATTTGGAATCTGTGGAACTACATAGTTACCCAGGAGCAAAGATCCTGGACTTAAAAAAAATATTTAGGAGACAAAACCCCCGATCAAATTTTTTGGGGCTATTCTATCAAGGGGGATAAATAATTGGGGGTTTCCCCCCTACAGATAAAACTTTAAAAACAATATTACGGAGACCTAAACAGGTGTTTGGGGCTTTTCCCAGAGCTGGGGATGTACAGAAAAAATTTCCTATACAGATAACTCGTTATACAGAGAGCAGATTGTTTTATTTAATAGCATTATAATGGATTTTGTATCCAGGCATTGGACTTCCCAGAAGGTATAGAACTAACTCGGGATGGGGATTCATTGGACAGGCCCAGTCCCCAAGGACCCAGGACCAGTGGAGGGAGAGAAATATTTGGGGCCAAACAGGACTTGCCGGGCCCAAAGGTAAATTTTATAATCTCTCAAATTTTTTCAAACTATCAGAGGTGGAAATATCTTTTGCTGCAGAGAGGCCAAAACCCTTCACCCCGACCAAACAGATAGCTTTTAATTTTTCTGGGATACGAAATTTTTTTTAAGTTCAGTATTACCAACAGAAAAAAGGTTACAGTCTAAAAAGTTTTTTTTAAAACCTACGACCCCTTGCATTATTGTTTAAATCTAGCTTCCTAAAAAACATACTTTCCGTGAAAAATTTAAAATCCCAAAATTAGTTTTTAAAAATTTAAATACGCATCTTTATTTTGGGGAAAGGTTTTTTTAAAAAAAAATTTCCCTTTCGAATAGTAGTTGTAAAATTTTTTAGAAATAAGTAGTTAGTGTGGTGTTTTTTTTTTTATATAGCATAAGTATTAAACATTTTTGATAGCATTTTTTTGAAGCACTTAAGTTTTGGAAGTGTGGGTGATTGTGAGCTTTAGGAAGTTGGGCCGGGATCAATTAAAAAGGGGAAACAACCGAGTGGTTTTACCCTTTTGCCCTTGGTTTGGGGTTTTTAAGATTTAAGTTTTTTTAGATTAAAATTTTAAATTCCCCTTAAAAAAAAGTTTAATTTGATCTTAATAATATTGTTGGTGTATTTGATTGTTGGTTTTTTGGGATTAATGTGTTTTATTTAAAAAATATAGATGATGAGATCATTTTGGGAATACAAACGGGAATAACGTTTTGGGACAAAGATGTGGGCGGATTCCAAGGGGGAACTTTTCCCCCCTTTCCCTTGGGTTCTTGGATGGGGGCCCCTCGGGGGTTATGGCGCAAATTATTTAACTACGGTGGGGTTGGCACCCCCCCAGGTTTGGGTTTCCCTCCCGTCCCCCTGTGTTGGCTGGGATTGGCCCCAGCAGCCCCCCGGGGACCCTGTTTTCCCGGTTCGGGGTTGGGATAATGGATGGATGGATGTTTTATTTTAAAGGAAAACCCAATTTTGGAAAATTTTTTTCTTTCCCTTACAAACAGGTCGGGATTCCACTGGGGATCCCAAAAACATGCCCAGAAGTTGGTGGTTTTATTAAGCCAGCCCCCCCTTTAAAAGGGATACGGGGAAAAAGGGTAAAAAAAAACCCACGGGGGCCTGGTTATTTCAACGGCCATTTTGAAAAAGACTTCCCGGTTTATTCTATTGCCCAAATACTCTAAGATTCAGGCTATTGATGAGGAGGGGATTGCGGCTTCCATTTTGGGAAAAACCCGGTATAAAACGAAATTGACACCCCTCGCCTATTCATAAAACGGGAGGTTTTTTTTAGTTTCCCGGATGTATTGTGGATTTTGGGTTTTGGGACTTTTTAAATCCTGCGGAATCGGGGACCAGATAATGGGAAGATGTATGGTTTATCAGTTAAGTCTGGGCACCCCGAACTAAAGAAAAAAAAAGGTATGGGGAGATGGTCATTCTGGTTTTGGGCCAAAGAATTTTCCTTTGTCTTTTTCCCGCCTTTTCCCAAATTTTTTGTAATAGGAATACTTCAGGGGGATAATGGATAGTAAAAAATGGGGGTTGGGGTGAAATTTTTTTGGATAAAGATGGAGAAAGGGATTTTAAAAGGGTGGGGTTAATAAAATTATGGGGTATGAATGGGGATAAAAAGATTGGGTTTGGTTGAGGGGTGTGGTGAACAAAAAGTTGTTTTCCCCTTTTTTTTACTCTTCTGTTTTTTGGGGCTAATGGGGATTTTAAAAAACAATTGGGGATATTACATGTATCTGGTTCAGGTAATTTCCCTTCCGGAGTGGGGTTCAGAGTAGAAAAAAGGGGGAAAAAAGAGGAAGCTTGGGATATGGGGATTCAGAAAAAAAACAAAAGGGATTTTTTGGGGATCAATATTTGGGGGATCAATGGGATGGAGAGGGGGAGAATGGATGTTTGGGGGAAAAATGGGGTGGAAGATGAGACGGGTGTTGACATCAAGATTAGAGGAGGGGGTTTTTTGGAAATATTCATCTCAGAATCGGGGATATCGCACTTATTAGATTTGGGAGGGGGGACATTTTGGGGTGTAATGGTGGGGGGGAAAAGTATTTTTGGAAGGGGGAGGAGAGAACGGTAGAAGTGGATGTCGAGATTTTGGGGGGTTTGGGAGCAATTCGGGAGTTCGGGATGAAAAAAAAAAAATAGTAAGGGATGAAGTAGGGGATAATATGGTTTTTTCTGTTATGGGGAGTATGGCGGGATTTTCCCACGGAACAGTTGTTTAAATGATGTTGGATGGGGGTTTGGGAGAAATTAAAAAGGGGAAAAGATGATGGATTGGAGAAACATCACAGATGTTGGATGATAAAATTGAAACTGGCCCAAATATTGAAATAACTCATAGGAATATTGATGATATAGAGGGTCGGGCGGCCCGATAGTGGATAGAGATTGGGGCAATATTTAAAATTTTAAAACGGGGAATTTTTAAACCTGAAACTCCGTATAAAAACCGGGGGTGACTAATTTTGGGTAGGATCCCCCGTTATGAAAAAAACAAGTTACAGTATATATTTTCCCCCGGGGTTAGGGTCAATGGGCGAAAAAGATTGTTGATAAGAGAAAGGTGAGTGATGGGAAAAATTTTGGGAAAGTAGTCTTGGCAGTGGGGTAAATGATTGTGGAAAGCATGGGCCGAAAGGGAGTTTATTGAGGGGTTTTTTCAAGCTTTTGATAAATGTCAAAAAAAATTTCCCCAGTAGAAAAGATCTATGTTATTAAATTTTTTATTCAACAGGAACAATCTGGAAGAGGTAGAGGGAAAGGGTGAAAGAATCAATGAGATGTTGACTTATTGGTGGGAGTACAGGTGATAAAAAAAGTCTAGGTTTGGGGGGGATGCTGAGGGGGGAAACCCGGGATGATGGGGTTTCATTGGACGGGGCCAAAGGTTTTGGGGAATGGATTTCTGACTAGAAATGCTGGCCCCTATTAAAAAATTTGAGGGAAATTTTGTAGGGGAAAAGGAGGTGAATATCTTGAACTTGAGTAATAACTGCTTATTGACATTGTCGGACATTGACCTTTTAAAACGGGGTTGAGCTTTGTACCCCCCCCAAGGAGATGGGATTTTGAAAAATTTGGGAAGGAATTCTGGATATCATGAGATTAAAATTTTGGGATTATTTAATCGACGGGGAAGGAAACCCAAAAAAATTTGGGAAAACCATCCCATTGGGCCCCACACCCGGAGAGGATAAAAAAAAAGGGTTTCCCAAAAAGAAACGTGGGGTTAATCTCGGGGGATGGGAAACCCCTAGTCCCCCGGATAACCCAACCAAGGGGGCAGAAAGATCATCATTGCAATATTTTGGGGGGAAAGGAAAAAGGGAAATTATCATCAAACCGGGGAAAAGGGTCAATGCCGGTGATTTTTGGATCGAGATCGGTATTTGTTGGGGGTTCTGAACCAGGAATAGATTACATTATCGCCCAGAAAAACCCAAACCCGGGGGAAAAAAAAAGTTTTAAGGTATTTTTTGGGGGGTTATTTTTCCCCCTTTGAAACAGAGAATTTTTATCGGGCCCCTTGGGATGCAAAAGCCCCGTAAATTTTTACTTACCCCCAAGGTACACAAAAACCCAGAAACATGGACAATCCCTTTAAGGTCCCAGGGGGAAAAAGCCCCGATATTTTTGGACTGCTCTTGGAAAATCTTTAAAATTTATCTGAGTTCTTAGACTATTCCCCCAAATCCATTTTCCCCCCAAAAAACATAATATTTTTTGTTTGTGACACTTACCATTTTACAATTGGTGGAATAGATTGGTCCCCAGAGGGGCTTTTTGTTTAGTATGGATTTTTTCCCTTTACTAACTTTGACATCTTCTGGGTTTAGGGAATTTTAAGGGTTTCAGAGATTTAGATAAGGATAGGGGGATGATTTTTTTTGCTGGGCTTTTTTGGGAATTTAAAATTTCCCCGGGGGCCAATGATTTTTAATTTTAAGGGTTCGATGTATCTAGGGGCCCAAATTCCCTATGGGGAAGAAGTATCCCCCCCTCCTTTGCCAACATATATATGGCGGAAGGGGGAAAAAAAAAGGCTTTTCAAATGTTCGGGGGCAAACCGCTTTTATTTTTTTAATTTTTATCTTGATGTATATTTGGATAGGGGCTTTATCCCAGTGGAAGAATTAAAGGGAGTTTGGATACACTGAAGGGTTTTTCATAAGATGATAAAATTGGAAGTTTGAGTTGGGAATCAAAAACCTTTTTTGGAAAACCAACTTTTCCCTTTAAACAAAAGGTTTTTAGATTGGAAAAAAAAAATCTTTTCCCCAAGGGTTTTTATTTTAAGGTAAAACGGATACTCGCCCCTGTTCAGAGAAGTAGTTATCACCCCAAACATACATTTGGGGGAATAATAAAGTCACAGCTGATCGGGATTTTACAAAAATTAATTCGGGACGTGAAGCATGCTCGGGGAGGTTACCCCATATTTTTTTCGGTTTTAAAAAAGAGAGGTTATTAAAGGGGAGGTTTTTGAGGTAGGTGAGATTAAGGTAGAAAGGGGGGCTATAAGTATTTAAAAACATATTCAGATCGTATTAAATAAAAATAAGGAAATTTTACAAATTGGGGTTTGGGGGGATAGGGGAAAATTGAAGATAATTTATCAATATTGACCCGGGATTTGGGAGGAGGAAATGGTGGCAATATTTTTGGGGCCCCAAGGGACAGCGGGTACCTTTAAGAGAAATTTGGATTGGGGGTTGGGATGGGGGTTTTTGTGATTAGGGTTCAACTTTTTTAAATTTAAAAACAAAAATTTTCCCTTTCCCCCTGAAAAATGAGAAAACTTACCTTTTTTTCCTTTGATTGCTTCCCTCTTTTTTCTTCCTTCCGTTTTGGGGAGTGTTCTCTTTTTGGGCCAATCCAGAGTGATCCCCCTCCCGAAAAAAGAGGGAAAAATTTGAAGGGGGGTTGAGTCAGAGGGTTTGGGTTTTGGGGGCAAATAAGGGGGAGTTTGAATACTTACTTGATGAGAGGATTTGGGGAGGGGATGACCTGGAGGAGGGGGAATAAAACAGAGAACTATATACTTACCTGGGAGGGGGACAAAAGAAAGGGGGGGAGAAAGGGGATGGAGTTGGTTGCCCTTTTTCAAATGGGATTGACTGACCCACACACAAAATTCTAACCTTAACCCCAAGGGGGCCCTGATTTTAAAAGCCCCAAGGAACAAAGGGGATGGAGGTGGGACCCCTGATGTTAAGATCCTAAAAAAAGTAATGGTTTATGTGACGGGGGATCAGTCCAGACAAAAATGCTCAGCCTAACCCCGGGATGGGGGCCCCTGATGTTAAGCCCCAAATTTGGGGGTTTGGGATGGGGGGGGGGAGCCCTGATTTTAAAAAGACTCGGGAAAGGGGGAGATTTTTGGGTTCTGTGAGAGGGACTAGCCCTGACCAAAATTTCCCAAACCCCTAACCCCAATATAAAAGGCCCTTATGTTAAGACTCTTGGGGGGGGGCCCTGGGACTAGTTTTCCCCGGGAGAGAGTAGGGGAAAGGGAGGTTGGTTCTTGTGGGAAGGTCCTATGACTCGGTTTATTTTAAGGTGTCCCCGGCCATTGCACGGGGAGGGAATAAGGGGGAAAAAAACATGTGGGATGGTATAGGAGGACGGAAAAGGGGGGGGTTGGCATAGAAGGAGAGGGGATTTGGGATAGGAGAATTTTGGGAAAGGGAAAAAGGATAGAGGATTGTGTGGACATATACATGGGGGAAATGAGGAATGGGAATATAAGCAAGGGGGGGTGCGGGAAGTTTGGAAGATGGAAAGGGAGCACTGGGGGGAAGGTTGGGAGGAGGGTTTGGGAATGGTTGAAAAGGGGAAGGATGGAGAAAGGGGAGGGGGGGGATAAACAACAAGGGAGATGGAAGGGAATGGAGTAACACTTTGGAGAATGGGATGGTTGAGGATGACTTGGAGGGGGAAGAAAAGAGAGAAATAACCCCCAGGGTTTTTCCACTTTTTCTCTCAGACACAGGCAGTGACTCACATCTTAAAAACGGGAATTTTTCCCGGAAGCACAGTGGGAAGATGAGGATTTGCAGGATTTTAGATTATGGCGGAATAGGAGGAACAAAACTATAAAAAGATATAGTAGTTCGGGCGCCGGGTACTAAAAAAAAAAAAGGAAATAAAACAGCCGGGTAAATCCCCTTTTTAAAAAAAAAAAATGATTAAAAATCCTAGGCCCTCACGAGTTCCCAATTTTTTTCAAAACTTCTCATTGAACACTAAGAATTGTTCTAGGGGGATCCAATGGGGAATGTCTGATGATATATTTTGGGGGAGACTAAAAAAAATTTTAAAAAGCAAGGTGCATACAACACCTAAGACTTTGAGAGTCAAGAAAAGGAAACCCAAATAATACAGACATTTTTGGACAATCTGGCCATAATGTTTTTTTTAAATTTTGGGAACATGAAATTTTTTGGGAACAAAACCCTTAGTTTAAAAAAGGGAAATTTAAAGATGGATAGAGTTAAAATTTAAACTTTTTTCCAAAGATAGCTAAAAGGAGAAATGAAAAAGGGTTATAGGTATGGGTTGAGTGGTGGGGGGGAATGGAAAATGTTGTTTAGATGTAACACCAGGACGGTCAGAAAAAAAACATATATAATTAGGGAATTTAAACCAGTAAACCCCGTGTTTTTGCCACTGGGGTGGCACCCCTCCCCCCAACCCTAACCAACCCAGAAATAAAGGGGCCCCTGTTTTAAGCCCCCAACCTGGGGGCTTTTGGGATGAGGGGCCCCCCGCCCCCCAAACCCCAACCCCAACCCAATCAAAAGGGGAGCCCGGGTTTTGGGACCCAGGCCCGGGGGGCATCAAAGGGGGACCCCTCTCCCCAATCAATCAGAATTTCCTCGGGGTGGGACTCTGGCCCTGGAGCCGGGAGAGGGAGGGGGGGATCTGGGGGGGGGGGGCCGGGGTGGGGGGGGAACGGAGGAACCAATCCCCGCGAAAGGATGGGGCCCGGGTTTGGTTTTTAAAAAACAAACATTCATAAAAAACATAAAATTTCCCCGGTGGTTTTTACATACTTTTTCCATTCTAGGGGTGTTATGGGTTTTCCCTGGGGTCCCATTTTGTGGGGGCCGGGGCACCCTTCCCCCAAAAAAATATCAATTAATTGCAGTTTAAGGAGGAAAAAAAAATTTTAAAGATATACTGGTTCATGCAGTTTTCCCCCATCAAAAGGAAAACTAATAAAACAGCCGGGAAAAAACCCTTTTTCCCGGAAAAAAAAACATTTGTAATAAACTGGTAAAGGTGGAAAAAACCCATTTATCAAAATTTTTTAAACATTTAAAAAAATTGATTTACAATTAAATTGTGCCACCTGTGGTCGGGTTTTAAAGGGGGAAAAACAAAGTATGCTTTAAAAGGGAAGCTTTGTACAGCTTTCCCCGAATCATTGCCAACCAAACAAAACAAGGGCACTTTATCAACATTTTGTCAAGGGCCATAACCCCAATTTTTTTGGGTTCTGGAGCAAGAGACAGGGTGGAATAAGACCAAGGCGATTGAAGGTGGGAAAACGGGATGGATAACACTTTTAAGTCCCTTTGGGTCCCATTGGGGTTAAATGAAAATAAAATTACAAGATTTATTTTATTTATATTTATTTATTCTTTTTTTTGATATGTATGTATGTTTTTTTTTTATGGATCTATTTTTTTGGGTTTTTAAATATATTAATGAATTTTTTCTATTAAACAAAAATTGGGGGGTTGTAAAAAAGGGAAAAAAAAAAAAATTTGGGGGATGTATTTTCTTTAATTTTAAAAATTTAAATTGATGGTAATAAGGGTTTTTATGGATTTTTTAATTTTAAATTTTTTTAAGATATGGATGTAGTTAATGGGTCCAAAAAAAAATTTATTAATAAAGTTCTATGGATTCTATTTATTATTTTTTTTTTTAAAGGGGAATGTTTTCCAAAATTTTAAAATTAGCAACTCCCAAAATTGGGGGTTGGGTAAAATTTAAAAATTTAAAATTTGGGGGAAAAAATTTGGAACCCAAAAACCCAAATTATGGGATTTTCCCAAAATTTAATCCAAACCCTAATTTTAAACTTAACATAAGGGGAGGTACAACTGTAACCCAAAAGCCTAATTTTAAAGGTTTTTTATACAACATAAAGTATAAGTTTATATTTAAAAGTCTAAGTTTAAAAAAAAAAGGGAATTAAAGTTATAAGGATAAAAATTTAAAATAACAAATTTAAACCCGGTAAAAATTTTAAACAACATCACAGGAGGGGGGTAGCAACTGTAACTCTGGCTCCTAATGTTGGGACAAGGAAAAAGGGACAAAACCAAAAAAAAAAAAAAAAGGGGTTATCAGTTAGGTAAAGGTTAGTATTGGGAAAAAAGGAATAAAAGGAATAAAAAAGATAGGACAAAATGGGGGCAGTGTTGTTTTGGAAAAAGGAATTATATAAAAAAATGGACCGGGGTTGGACCCCGGTTTTTTAACCATCAAGAAACCACAACTGGAACCACACCCTAATAAAAAGTGCCCCCGGAAAAATTAATTGGCCCCAAACTAAAAAAAGAAAAAGATAAAAAAAGAACAGAAAAAACAGAAATATAGAAATTAACAGGCATGTACAGGGGGAACGGGCCCGGGGGTCAACCTCAAGCCATTTGGGGCAGAACAACCCCTTGGGAACCCACATCCTTTTTCATAAAAATTTTTGGATGGGTAGGAGAACAACAAACAGGGGGGGAAAAGGAATAAGCAAACGGAAAAAAGGGGGGGGACCGGGGGTAAAATTTAAACCCCACCCCAGGCGGGAAACCCCAAATGGGAACCACCCCCGGACTGTGAGAAAAAATTCCCAAAAATATAAAACAGGTGAAAGGACAAATATCGACAGAGGTGGGAAAAACCCTTGACAAATAAAAAAAGAACCTTAACTTTGGGGGATAAAAAAGGGAAACACGTCGAAAAAAAGGGGATAAACCCGGGGGCCCAAAGGGGGAACCCCCCGGAACCACAGCTAAAGGGACCAGAGATGAATTTAACCCCAAATAAAGGCAAAACTTTTTTTAAACCATAGGCGGAAAAGGGGGTTTTGAACCCCAACCCATAAAGGGCGAACACCCCTTTGGGAACCACAGCAGGGTCCAGTTTTTTCTGACAGAACAAAAATAAAGAAACAAATAGGGAAACAAAAAGAAAAGAACACGGTAAAAAAACAGGATAAGAATTGGGGGGGCACCCAAAAGGAGAATACATAGAAAATCAATAAAAAAACACAAAGGGGACAAGATATTAAAAAACAAATTGGTATAAGATGGCCAGTGCTTCCTGAAACCCCCTAAAAAGAGAGACACAAAGCTCATGATTGGGGCAGTGTAATCAGAACTCATGGGGTTCTTTTTTTTAAACCTAACCCCGCCAGGTCCCCCTTTGAAAAACCCGGGGTTTCCCAAACAATTACATTTTTAAAATCTAACGGGAACTCTGCAAATCTCTGATTGTGCCCCAGATAAAAAGGTACTACCACTTTCCCGGATATCTACATCATTTTCCCCATCATTCTTGGTTTATTTCAACCCACCTTTTATTTGAGTTGCATAAATCCACTGAAGAGCTTAGTCATGCAAACGCCCGGTGCAAAGTTAATTTTTATTTGATGCTATCTTTTTTTTTATATTTTATTCTAAATCTACTGTCTATCCCTCTTATCCCAAAAGGGCAAGAACAAAAATGTTTTGTTAAAAAGAATGCTTTTCTTATGTTAAGACTTTTGATATGTTAAAAAAAGGGTTTAACAATTCCCATATACAAAAAAACAAAATAAAAAAAAAAAATAATGGATTAAAAAAATAAGAAAAGAAACAATGGAGAAAAATTGTAATGGATATTCATCTATTTTGTCTTTTTTCCCAAAAAAAAACAACCACAGACCAAAACAATTTTTCTCCCCCAAATAAAAAATCTGACATATGGGGAAAAAAGAACAAAAAAAAAGAAAAAATTTTTTTTAAAATTTGTATGAAAAGGCCCCTAATGAAAAAAAAAACAATTTTTTTGGGGTTCCCCTCATGGTTTTTTTGAAGAAGTTGGGGGGCTAAAGGGGTGGCCTTACCCCTTGCTAATTTGATTACACAATACATAAGACAACTGGAAAGACACTAAAAAAAGGGGAAAATCATCCCTAAATAAAAAAACATTAAGAACATAGGATAAGTTTTTAAAAATTAAGTTTAATTTTTGATAAGTTTCCTTTCTTTTTAATAAAAACGAAAAAAATAAGATTTTGATGGATCCCAAAAATTATGGGGTTTTTTTTAATCTATTTTAACAACTATAATCTAAACACTGGGAAAAATCTATTCAATCACTATCATCAATTAACCATCCTTTTATCAAATTTAAATGCTTAATACTTTTTTACTGTTAATACTATATTTAATTTTAAAATTTTCTACTATAAGGGTAAGGGGTTTTCCTTTTTAAAAAAAAAACAACATAATAAAAAAAAAAGAACAATTTGGATAAAAAATGTTGATAAGTTTCCTTTTTTCTTTTTTCAAAAAAAAAAGTAAAAAATTTTTTTATTTTTTAAAAAAAGGGTGTTTAATTTTCATCATTTTAACTATTGTTTCTTAATAAAGGGAAAACTATAATTTTAAATGTTTGAAGAGTACTTTTCCTTCTAGATTCTTGGGAAAAATCATATACTACCCTTTAAAGTTTCATCATTTTGTTGCTACTATTATAAAGGGGTAAGTTTTTCCTTTTTAAAGGGGAAAAAAATAAAAAAAGAACAACTGGGATAAAAAATTTTTTATGTTTCCTTTACTTTTTCCCAAAAAAAAAAAAAAAAAATTTTTTTTATTTAGAAAAGGATGTTTTACTTTCATCCCTTGGGAAATTTGTCTACTAAAAAAATAACTATAACCTAAAAGGGTTTAAAAAAAAATTTTAAAAAATTTTATTTATTAATACTTTTCCTTATGTTTTTTTTCATCTCTTTTTCTTCCATCTACCATGGGGGGGTGAGAAAGGGGCAGGCTGCAGCCTGCAAAAACCTAGGGAAATTTTGAAAGGAACGCCCTTCAATCATGGAAGCCCCCAATACCAAAGGGCACGGGCGCCCTCTGATGTCAAGGGTTTTGAGGCGCCATCCTTTTTTTGTCGGAGTCCCGGGGGAATGGTGGACTTTAAAAAAAATTTTTTCTAAAGAGTTTTAGGAAAAAAGAAAAAGTTTGTGTTGGAAATTAAGATGGCAGTGAGTTTGTTTCAAATTGTACAGTATTGGTAATATTATACTTTTCTGCTAAGGGGGCGGAATTATACCACAGTGTAATAAAAATGTTGAATCAACTTTCAGGTTCCGGGAGAATAAGGGTTGAAAAATTTTTAACAATTAAACAAAAAAAAGGGTGGTTTTTTGTAGCTAATTGTTACAGGGTTTTGAATACTCGATTCTGGTGGGAAATCGACGGATTCAGCAGTCAAAAAAAATTTTTTTTAACAATTGTTATAATATCAATTGACCGTTGTTTAGTATAATTTAAACCCCTTGGGGCAGTGTAACGGACTGTAATCAAAAAATGACCGGATTAAGGGACTTATAATTGCCAGAATATCATTCACCATACAGAGAGATTTGAGCCATTATAAGGTAAATTTCCCCAGAAAGCTTATTGTTTACAAAAAATTTTCTAACACAAACACAGTTAATAGGGGGATATACTGGTTTTTTAATTATATTTAAAGTTGGTAGTCTGAAATTTGAATATACTTAGGTCACTTTTTGATGATCTTTTTTAGTTCTGTTTTTATATTTACAGTACATAACGGAACATTTTTTAAAAAGTAGTTACAAAAAAAAGGGGGAAGTGTGAATCTATTCAATTTTCCCTTTGGTTTAAGAAAGTTCAAATTAGATTGTAGACAAAAGAGGAAATGAACAGCCAGGATAGAATAAAGTTTTTTATTTTATTAATTTTTTATTTTATAAAAATTCTTTCAATGATAGTACAGTTTGTTTGAACTCTTAAAAAAAAATTCAATGTTTTATGCCCACCTTTTCCCCCCATTTTTCAAAAATACTGCTTTTGGAAATTTTTTTTAATTGAAATAAAATTTAAGTGATTGTTCTCGTGCATGTTTGTCAGTTTTAAAACCCTTTTTTGGGGTCTCTTTGTGAATATAAAATAGATATAAGTATATTGGGAAAACCACAAAAGGAACCTCCGTTGTGTTTGGTGCCCCAGGAGTTTGTTTGCTAAAAGGCAGATTATGCAGGCCTCATCAGCCACTTCACAGAGCCACCCGCAGGTCAGTGGTGCTCCCATTATGGGGGTGTGAAGTGCTCTTTGAAGATATCTTGTAACTTGTAAAAATTTTTATTAATTTACACTTTTTACATAAATCAGCTAGATATTACTTTAACAAAAATGATTTTATTTGACAAAAAAAGTATACTGTGTACTTTTTTTAAACCTTTTTTAAAAGCCCAGTTTGAATAATTTTAGATTAATTAATTCATGACTTTTATTAACAATTTTCTTTTAAAATATTTAGTTGGGGAAAATGACAAAGATCATACTACAAATACTTTTTAATTTTTTTTTGGGAAAGTGGGTGGGAAATTTCATTGCCTACAATTGACAGGCAACATATAGTATATTTTTTATAAAATTTTTAAAAAACATCATTGACAGAATCTTTTAAATTTTTTGTTCCGTTTAAAGAATAATAGGACAGGGGTTTTTCTTGTTTTTAAATCTTTTAAAAATTAAGGGTTATCTGAATTTTTTCATTAAGTTTTTAAAAAGTTTAGCAAAATAACCCCGAATATTAACTTTTTTTTTTTTTGTACTGTTTTTTTGGTTTCAAAAAATACAAAAGGGTTTACTGAAATGCCAGGGGGTCAGGCCACTACCATTGCTGTTATTTTCCCGAAAACAGTAGTTCATAAAAATCAGTTCCTCAGGCACTTTCGATTGTTAAAAAGGGCCTGGCTCCCCCTGCCCTGCTCATGGCACCGGGGCACCACCCCGTCTCTGTCCTCTGTGCCCCCCTGCCCCGTCGCCACCATCCTGTCCTCTGTGCCCACGGGGACAGGTCGCCACCCAGTCTTTTGTCCTCTGGCCCCGCACGGTCGCCCCCAGTCTCTGTCCTCTGTGCCCACCCCGGCGGAAATTCCTGTCCCTTCCCGTGCCCACGGGCCGGGTGCCACCCCGTCTCTGTTTCCCCGTGCCCCGGGACGGGTCGCCACCCCGTTTTCCCCCCTCCGGCCCACTGCCCGGTGGGCCCCCCAGTCCCCGCCCCCCAGTGCCCCTGCCCGTCACTGCCCGCCCCCCTGCCATCCCGAGTTCAAATTTTTGTTTCTTGATCTTTTTTTTCAACTGTTCAGTCCCAGCGTTTAAAAGTTTTGTTTTTTTTTTTATTTTTGTTCCTTTTGTCCAGTTCACTCAGTTTAACCTCAGGGCCCCAAAATTTCCCAAAAAATTTGCATTTTGGGACTGTTTTCCCTTTTTTATTACTCGTTATTTCTGTTACCCAGTGATGACTGGGGTGCCCATTTGAACTATTCTTTCTTTAAATTTTCCGTCCTAATACTTTTCAAAAAGGGTACGGGGGGCCCAGTTTGGGGGCCTTTTGCCCTTGGGGGTTTGCATTTTTCCCCCGGGTTCGCGTGGGGTTTCCCCCCACAGTCCAAAAACATCAGGGTTAGGTGGATTGGCAATTCTAAATTGCCCCTAGTTGTGCTTGGGGTGGTCCTCCCCTTTGGGGTTTGGGACCCTGCCTGGGATTGGTTCCTGCCTTGTGCCCTGTGTTGGCTGGGGGTTGGTTTCCCGCAGACCCCCGACCCCCATGTTAGGATATAGCGGGGTTGGGAAAAAGGATGAATGGATAGTTTTCACTAAGCTATTTTTTGGGAAAAGCTGTGTAAATAATTCATAAAGGCAAGATAAAAACATCCCCCAAAAGGGTTTTAAAATATTTGGGAATGGTGTGCTGTGGTTTTCCCTTTTGAAACCAAAGTCCTCCCCCTTTATAAATTATTTGTTCATTTAAAAGTTGCTAGAGATTATATTTTTTCATGTTCACTATTTTCTACCTGTTCTATTACTAATAATTTAATTTGTAATCTGGGAAAAGAAATCATTGTCATAAAAGTGATGAAAGACTCCCGCTTTAAATTTTTTGGGTTAAAAATAATTTTTTCTTCTGTGTGATAAAATTATTAATTGGCACAATTTTCAGAATTAAATATTTTAAAGTTCTTTCAATGATATTCCATCTGCAAAGTTCAAAAATCAACTTTGTTTTTAATATATATTTAATATAATATAAACCCAATTTTTACAAAAAAAATTTTTTTCTGGGGAAAAAATTAATCTAAAAAAATGCCAGGTAACTGGAAAGAAAACCCCAGAAGAAAAAATGTAAATATAAAATATGTGTTGTAGTATAAGACAAAAAACACACAGATATTTATTTACTAACTAATCCCCCTCTTAAATTGGTAGAATCTACCCAAACAGACTGACAGCCCCGGACTGCTCAAATAAGTGGGGGACACTTTTCCAAAATAAAAAAGATGTAAATGTTGATTTAAAAAAAATAACTTGTTTTATTTAGTTTTGCTCTCTACATTGCCCTGGAAGAGCATTTGATTTCAGTCAGGTCAGTGGTTTAAAGGGGGAATATTTGTTCGAATATTTGATTTTTTTTTCATAGGGTTTTTTGTAATTTTCGATTTACATTTTTTTGGGAAAACATGCCAAAAAATTTGAAGATGGTTGGGGGTCATCTCTTACTTCAAAAGCCAGCATTAAAAAGGGGTGTAACTTTTCAAGCTTTTTTAAAAGGGAAAACAGTTATAAAATTTGTCAACTTACAGTATTTCTAAATTTTTTTTTTCTTCCAGCCAAGGCATCGGTCTTCACTTTTTTTAAGAAGGACATTTGTTTCCCCAAGGCGGGGCTTCCCGAATTATCAGTCCAAAAGTTTTCTGACATAATTTTAATTTTTAAGGGAAATTTACAAAAGTCTTTGACCAACTGGTCACACAGCGGGTCTCCAAGGCTGTCATTTCCCCTTTCTCGGGCAGCCCTTTTGTGTCAGTGGCGTTTTGGGGCAGAAAATGGTGGTCTTAAAATGGGTGTTTCGTGTGTTTTCTAACTGATTTATTAAATGGCAAAATTTTTTCTGCTTCCAGCAATTCCAAAACAAGATAGGAAAAGGGGACTTTTCTCCCCCACCCTTCTTTTCCATTACTAAAGAATATGAAAAAGTTTGAATTATTTATGCCAGTAAAATCATATTCAGCATATTTATAATTACATTTAGTTTTAGCAAATTGTACCCCACAAAGGCCCGTCCTTCAGGTATGTAAAATAAATGATTCTTTTGGGACAGCCAAAGGGCAAAAAGGGGATGACCTTTTTTTTCCTTTTCAATATCATTCAGAAATCAACCAGTCTAGAATGGAGTGATCGCTTTCTTCCCGGAAACACTTTCCATTATGTATTTAAATTTTAGGGTGTAGCCTTTCTATTGTAATATGTTTGGGGAATGTTTCAACAAATTTTTAAACCTTTCTTTTCTAAACTGGGGAAAAATTAAAATTTCATATTATTTGAAATATGAATTTGGCCTTTTAAAAAAACAAAAGTTTTGGTAAATTTGGGCTTTTTCTTTTAGGGGGCTCAATTTTAGTACAATTCCAGTAGACAGGTTAAAAAAAAATTCCCCCCCAATTGCTGCTGTTCAAAAAAATTAGGTTTTTTTGTTTTATTTTTTTCGTAAAAAACCAAGGATGTCATTTTGCCCCTATTTTGACCAAAATGATTCCCCTGTAAAAAAAAGTGAGGATGGGCTGGGTTTCTGATCTTTTTCCCAAAAGTTCATTGTCTACTGAAATGACCCATGTAATGGATGGGGGCACAGATGGATGTCCCAACTGGGGTTTGTCTTTATTTCTTTAAAATAAATTCATATTTGAACCTGGATCTTATGTGTGTGTGTGTGTGGTTTGGGTGTGAAGGGGGTTTGGGGGCTAAAATGCCCCCACAGGTTACACTCCCCCCGTGGGGAATAATTTCCGGGGTGTTTTGATACACCACTTTTTAAATTTTTAAAACCTGGGCTGCTTTTTCCCAAATTCAAGAAGGAGTCAATTAAAAAACAAAAATGAGTTGGGGGAAAAAAGTACAGCCCCCGGGACTGAATATGGGAACTACTGTATGAAACAATTAAAATTTTCAAATGGGGTTATTAATATATAGATATATATATAGATATATATAGAAAAATAGATATATATATAGATATATATAAATATAGATATAGATAAATAATATATAGAAAATATATATATATATATATAGATATATATATATATATATATATATATATATATATAATGATAATTTTGTGTCCCGGGCACCACACCAGCTCCATCATTAAAAAAAGCTGCTGAATCACCATCATAGGCCTGATCACCACCAAGATTAAATGGCCAGACAAGAGGTTTTATCTCTGACTCAGTGGTTCCCCGGACAATCTGACCTTTTATGGCCAAAATTTAAGGGAGCAGGTCATAGACTTCAGAAAAATGGTTAAGCCGTGGTTTGTTTTTTTGGGGTGCTGTGGAAATGGTGGGGCTTGTTTAAATTTCGACACTAACTCACTGATGAATTGAGGAGGGGAAAAACCGGGTTTGCCTTTTTGCCAAGTTCACCAATGCCCCTTCCCGAGATGTTTTCATGTGCTTTTTCTGGAGTCCATCTTCACGGCGGCATTACATCCTGGTAGGGGAAAAGCGAGGTGGTGAATGCCACAAACTATTACTGGGACCCCGCTGCCTTCTGTCCAGGGTACCCAGAAAATTTTTTGGTTTAAAATTATTACACACTTTTCCATCCTGCACAAGTGTTTTTTTTAATCCTCCCCTTTTGGAAATAGTGAACCTAAGGGGCCAAATATGGCCCTTTAAAGAAAAATTTTGTTAAAGAGTTACTGAACAGCCAATCTTTAAAAAGAAACGGAAAAAAACTAGGGGATAAATATTTGTAATATACCTGAATATATTCTCCCACTGTAAATTGCATTCCTTTTATCTTTGTGTTTTATTATATTATTACTGTTCTTTTGGGGGGCTGTCAGTAAATATTTTGTACTGTATTAAAAACAAAAATACTTTTGTTTAATGATGAGATCATTGAGATAATTCCCCCCTGAAAACAAATTGTAACTGATCCACTTTTATTATTATTTAAATTGTAAACGGTTTTTTATTTTATAAAAAATTTCAAAAGACGACTTTAAAGACAGTTTGAGTTTATGTTGGTATAAGTTGGGCCCTTTTCAATCAACTTAAATGTTACAAAAAAGGGTTTAAAAACAATCACGATTGTCTCAAACTGAAAAGTTTTGTTAAAAACGTAAAATTATTAAAAATCTACTGGCCTTAAAAACCTTTTTAATTTATATGGACATGACATCCAGGGTTTCAACCCTGCAGCTTTTTTGTAATGAAAAACGTTGATGAATCAAACCAAAAATAAATGACTGTTTCCCTTTTAAAAGTTTCCCTTTTCAGTTTTAAAAATAATTTTATATGTAAACCTTTTTTTTTGAAAAAAAATTCTAAAAATAATAAAAAATTTTTATTGTTTCCCCATGTGTATAATATCTAGTGGAATATAAAATACATTTATAGATTGAAAATCTTTGGTATGAGGTACATTCCCTTTGAAAAACTGGAAAAGTTTAAAAAGATTTGTTATTTACTATAATGTAACACTTCAGGGAAAATGTTTAAAAACCATTCAAAATAGTAAAAAAAAAAAAACATAAAACTGTACTTTTTTTATGGGTAAAATGTTAGAATCATGAAAGAGCTTAGGGGAAAATTTGATAGTATAAAAATATGAAACTGGGGAATCATTTTTTGTTTGACCAAAATTGAAAACTGTTGTAATTTGTTCAACTACAGCATATACGGCATTCTGTACCAGCAAGGCGTCAACACTGTCAGAGGGCATAATGCGCTGGGAAAGGCGTTATGATAAATTGCGTCATTACATGCGTGTGTACTATGTCGTGCTCTGAAGGGCGTTCCTGTGACTGAACCTATGGGCATTCCGTAAAGTATTCGAGTCTGCGGGCGACTCTGTTGTGGGAGGCTGTTTATGGGATCATATGACTGGACTACGATCCTGGGGGAGGGGGAAACATTCAGAAAATGGCATGGTAGAGATATGGAGAGATCACATGATTGGATTATGATTCGTTGGGAAAAGGGAAGAAATAAAAACTGAGGGTCAAGGTAACCTTTCCTCCTTTTGCACAAGAGGAGAACATCACAATGGAATAAGAGTAACCCTAGGGGACTTCACTTATTTAGGGGGACACTTACATCAGGAAACTAAACTTCCGGATTACTCCACAAAGAGACGGGGGTAGACAAAGGAAACAATATCATCCTTCTGATAAGGATAGATATACACATTAGCTCCAAGGAGAATTTTATAACCAAGACCAGAAGGATGGAACAAAAGATTTTCAGTTAAAATCACATGGAGCAAACTGGTATAAGGAAGATAATAGAGATGCACCTAAGAAAAGAAAGATCAGGGGCTGACTCAATGGAGTCTCCCTCTAAAAATTATTTTAAATCTTTGGATCAGGACAGAAAAGGATTTTATAACAAAATAAAGATGGACTCGAAAGGAAAAGATTATTTATACAAAACGGGAAGAGTTAATTATGGAGAAAGCCATAACATTGATACTTTAAAAGATATAAACGACATGGCTGGAGGAATCAAATTTAAAATACCTCATAAACTCCTATTAATGAGGAGGATGAGATTTTCAAGAACTCTTAGTAACCGAAAGGTTAAAGTGTTCTTTAGATGGCACAACTAACGGACACTCAGATCTCATGAAGAAAAGCCATACAAAGGCTCAATCCAAGAAACATTCAAGCATAAACAAAAGATTAATAGACAGTATGACCAGCTATAGTAACTTACTGGTCAGGAACTATTAGCTGCCAAT
Source organism: Polypterus senegalus (assembly GCF_016835505.1). Taxonomy (NCBI): domain Eukaryota; kingdom Metazoa; phylum Chordata; class Cladistia; order Polypteriformes; family Polypteridae; genus Polypterus; species Polypterus senegalus. Next base: position 58,237 of record NW_024381592.1, read on the forward strand.
GCTAAAAAATGAAACCACAACTACAGATATTACAGGAACACTACAACAAAAGGCTTGGCAGAAATCCAGCAGGAACGTTAAATTTCTAACAACAATCTGACTGGGGGAATACTGGCATAAAACTGTTTTGGTTAAAAAACATTTTTGGGGCTGAAATTTGTTTCAAACTCAAAATAATTAGAAAAGTAACAGATGGAGATAGAAATACAAAAAAAGAAATAAAAAAACAAAATAAAAACAAAATAATTCTGAAAATAGAACAGTTTTTAAATTTAAACCCAAAAAAGGATCAATCCACTGGGGCTTAAATCTTTAAAAAAAAACAACAATCACAACAGATAAAACAAAAAAAGCCAAAAGGGTTAAAAAAAAAATCATGTCTCAAAACCAATACAAAAAAGGAAAAGGGGGAAGAAAAAAAAAACAAAAAACTTCCGGGAAAAAAACTTAAGACTACGACCGGGTGGGTGTCTCTTCAAAAAGTTTTCCCAGAACGGGAACCCCCAAGGAATGGGGGATGTCCCCGGGGATCCCTTCCTAAAAGGTTTGGTTTTTTTTTATGTCTAACATAAAAAAGGACCTCTTAAAAATCGGTCCTCAAAATATAAAACTGGGCCCGATCCACTAAACCCAAAGGGAAAAATAGTGGGGCTGATGGTCTCAGCTACTTTCTCCCAAAATGGAAGTTTCCCTCAGTGGGAGGAGAACCCAAAAAAAAATTGGGTATAACCGGGAGATTCTCCCAAATCATCACAACCGACTTACCCTAATGGAAATGTTGACAAGACAGAAAAAATGCCCCCAAGGGGAACAATCACTATAACTAATTCAGAGAATACCCCCAAAACGGGAGAAAAAAGTGAAAAACCAAGACAGATGTTTACATTCCCCACCAAAAAAAAGAAAAGGGCAAAACACAAAACAAAAATTTCCAAAAAGGGGCAGAAAAGGGGTAACTATCGGATGCATCTAAAATTCCCCAAAAATTTTTAAAAAAGATTTTGTTTAAAAACCCAAATCAGGAACAACTTGTTCAAAAACAAAAAGGGGGACATTCAATCTGGTACCTGGAGGGTACTAAGTACTACAGATAAAAAGGAACATTCAAAACTTGGTACTTGGGACCAAACAGACTTTTTCTACAAAATACAACCTAAAAAACAATTTATTTTCCAAAAAAACATGGGATTTAATATTTAAATTCACAGGGAATTTAATAATTACTAAACCCCAATTTTAAAAATTGGGTTTCCCAATTTCCTTGGGGACTTTCATATCAACATCAAAGATAGCTGTTTTTGGAGAAAAGTCACATTAGCCCTTATTCAGAAAAATTGAAAAACCCTAACAGGGTACAGAATTTGATCATATCAGTTGTTTAACGGGGTTTTAAATTCACCAGAACCATTAAAAAACAATTAAAATTTACAGCCCCAAGCGGGGAAACATTCCCCAATGGGGAAATTTATTTTGGGAAACCCCAAACTTTTAAATGGAATGAGAACAAAACAAATCTTCACATGCTTTAGATGAAATAATCTATCTTTTATCTAAAATTTTAAAAGTATGTCAAAAAGAACATGAACTTTAAAAACCCTCAAAAGGTTTTACAGTACAGGGGGAAAAAACCCTACCATAAACAAAAGAATTTTAGAAAAATGGTTTCGCTTTTTAAAAATGCTTTCACGGGGACCCATGTTAAAAACCATTTATTGGGAATGTACTTAATCCCCCCAAAAACATAATTTTTGAATGAATAAAAAACTTTATTAAACAAGGGACTATCTTCCCCCAAATAACCAAAAAAAAACGTTTTTTAGGAAAAACATGGACTTCTAAAAGGGTTTTAAAACTTTTTTATAGAAAGTCAAACTTATTGAAAATTTTTTAAGGGGGATCATGGTTAAACAAATTATCCCCTTCAAGGACAAATAAAAAGGGGGGAAACCCTTCTCTAAAAAAAATAATAGCAAACTAAAAATTTTTGAAAAAAAGAAAAAAAAAACGTGAAACAAGATACAAAAAAAAAGGATAATAAAAGGGGAGGAAAAAAAAGTTTTAAAAATTTGGCGGGAAACCATAGAATAACCCTAAAACCAGCAGACAAGAATGCAAAGGGGGACAGGAAGATTAAAATTGGGGGCCCTTTAGACAACTCGGGGAAAAAAAGATATTATCCCCCTTATTAAAACCATTAATGAACAAACAAAAAAGGATATTTAAAAGTTTTGGATTAAAGTAGAGAAGGAATCATTAGAGTAAAAAAAGGGGATTTCTTGAAACCCCCAAACCCAAAAAAAAAATTTTCACACCCTCCCAAAGATACATAAGGATCCTACAACATGGACGTACCAAACAGAATTCCCCCAAATTCCATTCTCAGTTTGGGCAGCAATCTTATAATGTACTTTATTGATTATTTCTTAAACCCAATTTCCCTTCCCCTCTTATATAAAGGACTCATATTATTTTTGGGTTAACTACACAGTTTCCCCCAAATATTCTTTCACCCTGGATTTAGAACATTGAACAAAAAATGACATTTATCTGGTCTTTAAAAAACCCCTTTGGAGAAAAATAAAACAGGGGGAAAGGAAACGGGGTAGATTCATCAGCAATTGCGGTCTCTCTTTAAAAATAATGATTTCCTTTTTTTACAAATTCTTTTAAAAACAAAAGGACAGCTTGGAAAAGTTTGCCCACATGCTAATTTTTATTTGGAAAAAGAAATTGGGGGTAAATTACTCCTCAAACCCATTGTTATTGGAATTTCTTGATGATATTTTGGAATTTTGGGAACACGGCCCGAAGTTTTTCAAAAGTATTTCCCTTTAAACCCAACACTGGTCCAATATTTCTCTGAAATATGAGGCCTCAGAATATAAAGTGAATTTTTTTTGGTTTGGAAATATAAAAGTTTAACAATATCTAAAAAATCTTTTTAAAAAAAAACCATGCTTTACTGTGCGGTTATCATCCCCCCCATACAAAAAAAGGGGTAATCAAATCACATTTTTAAGTTTTAAAGGGATTTTTCATCAGACAGAATTTTTATTTCGGCTACACTTTATTTAAAGCTCTGAAAGATAGAGGATACACCAGAACCAAAAAATGTTCCCAAAACTTAAAAAAGACGAAAAAAGCCAACAAAACACAAACCCCATGAGGACAAAAAAAAAACCCGAGATAAAAGGGATCCTATTCCCAGCAATCTTCCTACAACAATCATCAGTAAAGGCAAATGAATTCTCAGGTTTAAATTTTTGAACATCTAAAAAAAAACAAACATTTTCAAGTATGCGAATTATGGGACTTAAAGGAAAAAAAAATCAAAATATTTTGATTCATGAAACTGACACACATAAAAAAAAGCGGATAGATTTCAAACACTTTATTGGTAAAACCAGAATCATTTGGGAGGGAAAGAATTTTTTTTCAGTAACAGAACAAAAACACAGTTTTTGGAGACAACAATTGTATATATGTTATAATCTGCCTACATTGCAAAGTGTTTTGGGAGAAACTGGTAAAACCTTTAAAACTAGTTACGCAGCATTTCGAACATGAGAACAACAGAATACATCACCCCCTAGTGAATCACTTCCCTAAATTGGACTCAAGGTCAAAAAGCTGCTACTTGATATACCCATTGTGTAAGAAGCCGCGAGAAGACAATTATAGAACAATGGAAAAAAGTGCAAAATAAAGACAATGCTATACCTTAATTCCACCGGGAAAAAAATTTAAAATTTAAATTTTTTTTTAATTTTTTCTTTTTAATTTTTTCATTTTTTTTTACTATTTAATTTTTTGTTTCTTTATATCAGTATACTGCTGCTGGATTTTAATTTCCCCCTTTGGGGTTAATAAAATATCTATCTATCTTCAAAGTTTAAACTGAACAAACACATCGGGGGCATAACTGTTGAAAAAAAAAAAAAAAAAAACACTATGTTGGGGGACAAACTGAAACCCCTTCATAGCTCAGGGAAAAGAAATCCCCCGAAAACCCTTTTTATTTTCCCAATAACAAGGCGCCAAAAAGCAATGGAGCCTGGTTTTGCCCAGAGGACTACGGTGACTTTTAAGCTGCTTGTGTTTCAGGGAAAAATTTTTGGGCCAGAAGGGGGTAAGACAAACAGAAAAAACAACAGGGATGAAAAAATTCCCTAAGTGACTGAAGTAGAAAATGAGTTCTTAGATAACTAAGGGGGGGTAACAAGGAGAACAAAGACTTTGATTGATTAAGCAAAACGATTAATGAGCTTCAAACTTAAAACACCTTTCTTATAACAGTGTCCTCTGCAAAACCCTTTTTAAATAAAATCTCCAGAAAAGAATGCCATTAGTTTTTTTCCCATTTTT
>NW_024381593.1:0-23065 GCF_016835505.1 Polypterus senegalus
GAAAGATTCTCATGGTAACGTTTCCATCTCAGGACTTACTTCCAAAATCTCTCAAAAGTCATCTGTTGCAGGATTAGTCCCCATCTAGTCCCAAGATTTTTTGTTAAAATAGAGAGAAAAAACACACACAATTTGGTCTGACACAGAATAGAATGATTATAAGAAGAAAATTTTACTTGGCAGTCACAGTCAGTGAGACATTAGCAGATGTATTGCTTTTGGTATAGGGAGTTCCAGTAGGTTTTGACATTGTTGCTAAATGATTTATTGGCTGAAGTCCTCCATGTTGGTGTGTCAGAGAGAGGATGTGCAGCATTTTTCATAAACACCCTCAGTTTTGTTTTAATTTTTCTTTTTTAAGACCTCCAGGGGTCTAGGTGCTCTGTTAATTACTTGGTCTGGTGGGTCACTCTTGAGTGATGCTCCAACCCAACACCACACTTAGAAAACACGACTGGCCATCACAGAGTTGTAGAAGATGTGAAGGAATGCAGTGTTCTAAGGCGAGTCTGCTCTGCCCTTCTTATATAGTTCCACTGTGTTCCAAGACCAGTCCATCTTATCATTAATGTGGACCCCAAGTCCAGGAAATGGCACCTCTATATTCACTCCTTTAATAGTTACCAAATGGAGGTTCTTTAATGCTGTGAAAGTCAATACCAGTTCCCTTGGTTTTGCTGATGTGAGATGTTGATAATTCTCTTTTGCAGCAAGAAACAAAGTTCTTAACCTGACTCTATACTTTTTCTTCCCCTTTTCAAATGCACCCCTTAAGTCAAGTCAGTCACATTGACATTAATGAATATGTCAAGCAGTGGGATACATTGACAAATGCATTGGAGATGTCACCTCATCAAATCTGTCTCAACACCGCTAACCAGAAGCCATGGTTCACAGCAGAAGTTCACAAGCTCTAAAAACAAGGGATGCTGCCTACAAAGCCAAGCGAGGTGGCACTCCAGAGCAGCCAGAACCAACCTGTCCAGGCATCAAGCAAAGCTGGGAGTACTCAAAGAAAATTAGTGATCACTTCGCCTGCTCAGATTCTCGCAAATGGGCAGGCATCCAAAACCATCACGATTATAAGGGCTCCACCCTGTATGTGTGTTAATGACACCTCTCTTCCAGCCATTTAACACCTTCTATGCAGTTGAGACACAGAACAACAAACCAGCATGGAAGCACCTGCCAGACAATCAAGTTCTGTCCCTGTCTGCAGCTAGTGTAGAAGGACTCTCACAGGTCAACCCACAAGCGCTGGACCAGATACATACCTGGACGTGGCTCAGAGCCTGTGCTGACAGTGACTGATGTCTAGTGGACATCTTCACATCTCCCTGAGCAGCTGTTGTCCCACAATGTTTTAAAAATACCATCATCAGCCTGTCCAAAGACAGCCATCAGCTTCGAACTCAATGACTACCGCCCAGTGGCACTTACTTCAATCATTATGAAGTGCTTTGAGCGGTTAGTCTTGAATCACATAAAGAACCAGCTGCCCCAAACTGGACCCTTTACAGTTTGCATATCAATCAAACCGATCAACTGCGATGCAATTTCAATGGCACCCCACCTGACTCTTCACACCTGGATCTACCCAAAGCACATGTAAGAATGCTGTTCATTGACTTCAGCTCAGCATTCTGTACTATCATCCCAGGAGCTGATCAGTAAGCTGGATCTGCCTCGGACTTAACACCTCCACCTGCAACTGACCTGGACTTTCTCACTGAAAGACTCCAAACAGAAAGATTGGGAATATAAGATCTAAACTCATCACATGAGCACAGGTGCCCCCAGGGTTGTGTGCTGAGCCCGCTACTCTTCACGCTGCTGACTCATGATTGCACCTCCAACTCTGACACAAACCACATTATCAAGTTCGGATGATACTACAGTAGTGGGACTCACGAGAACAACGATGATGGCGTACAGAGAAGAGGTGGAATGGCTGGCACTTTGGTGCAAAGACAATAATCTGTCTCTTAATGTTGAAAAGACAAAAGAGTTGATTGTTGACTTCAGGAAGACCACAGGTGCCCATCTTCCACTCCAGCATTGATGGCATCACAGTAGAAAGTGAAGAGCACCAAGTTCCTCGGTGTAACATCACAGAGGACCTGTCCTGGACCCAAAACACCACCTATCTTACAAAGAGCCCAGCAGCGTCTCTACTTCCTCGACTGACTGAAGAAGGTGCACCTCCCAAACCCATACTACCACCTTCTACAGAGGCAATAGCAAAGAGCGTCCTGACAGCTGCATCACAGTCTGATATGGAAACTACCATGCCTCCAACCACAAAGCCCTTCAGAGGATTGTGCGGACCGCTGAGCGCATTTGCCAGTTCACTACCCAGTCTGCAGGAGATCTACACCTACGCTGCCTTCAGTAAAGCTCACTAGCATCATGGCTGATTCCCATCACCCCTCCCACAACTGTTAGTCCTCTTCCATCTGGAAGACGCGACTCTGCAGCATCAGGAGCAGGTCTGCTAGATTGTGCAAAGTTTCTTTCCTCAAGCAGTCCGGCTCCTGAACACATGCTGCCCTCTCCACACTGGACTCTTTACTCCTTACACTCTGGATTCATAGTACTACATAACACTGTATATTTGTTCTTTTTTTTCATAGTTATATATATATATATCTTGTGTATTGCACCTTTTGACTCTGGAGGAAGATATTTGATCCTACTGTGTACTGTAAGTATATTGTTAGGATGACAATAAAGCTCTACTTGACTACTTGACTTGACTTGACTTAAGTCTGGAATCACCTGAGAATTTCTGCAAGTGACACAATCTGGCATTATAGTGTAGTCTAATCCATGTCGGTCATCCATGTCAGAAACACAGTCCTTGAGTCTCACACACTCTGGTCTACCTGACATATAGTCAGTTATCCAGGACATCTTAGACTCACCCACCTGCATATCTCTGAGTTATTCCTTAACAGGGATGGCTGGATTGTATTAAGAGCAACCAGAGAAGACAAAACATAATCCCTACAGTGCTGCAGCTTTGTCCAGGTGAGAATAAGCCTTGTGGAGCAGACAGATAACTGCGCCTCCACTCCAAACTTTATGTGTTAGGCAAACTGCAGTGTGTCAAGTTGGTCTACCATACTGAGTCCAGGACCAGTCTTTCAGAGGTCTTCAAGATGTGAGACGTAAGTGCCACTAATCTGTAGAATGTTTTCCACAGCATTGGCACTTTCTGAAGCCTTAGGGCAGACTGAACAGAATGCAGCTCCATGTGTTAGTAGGCTACATTGAATACATGCTTCATAACAGCACTTCACATGGTCTTTGGTTAAAAACGTAGCGAAATACAAATTTGCTTAGTACATTTCATAGACAGTAGAATCTATGAATTTTGGGCCATTGTTGGTCGACAGGTCTGGAGCTTTGCTGATAAATTATAGTGTCTAGAAATTTTGAATATTATAATGTGCAGATAAGGCAGCTGAGGTTGTTTTAGTATAACATAATTGTTAAATACACAAGACTTGAAATTCATTTTTAAAATGGAGCATCACAAGCATTTTTGTGCATTTGTCATTCAATAGGTGGAGTATCACAATATTATAATATTATAATATTTTGAATATATATCACAAATATTAATTTGTTATTTAACAAATCTCATATTAAATAGAATACATAACCATTGCATTTGTAATTTTAAGAATAGCATCTAACATTAAATGCTTTGTGACTCTCATACCAAATGGCATATAACAGAGACATATGTATTGCAATTTGTCATGCCAACAGATGCACATTAAAAGCATTTGTAGAATGTATGCATTACAAAATATATTCCAGTAGATGGTGCACTCAACTGTTAATGCCGAGATCTCGGTTGATTACTTAGACTTTAAACTGTCCTAGACAGGTAGCACAATAATATATTACATACTTTATAATATTAGTAACCTCTACTTTCTAATGTTTACAGTAGTTTATAAAATTTGGAGTAGATAAAGTTACCATCAAGTCTTTCAGAAAATGAGTTATTTCTGCTATTTTAATTTAAAGTAAGTCATTGTTTAATTTTGTATGTAGAGGTTCATATTTAGCTAAAACCCATACTTGCCAAGGAAAACTTTCATCAAGAGAGTAATACAAAAAATTTACAGAATGTAAAATAAAATATGCTGAGAAAAGAAGTCGTTTTTATAAGTTTTTCCTGTCAGGGTATCACATCCTGAAACTTTAACACAGTTGGGCAGTGAACATAAAGCTGTTATGAATGTATTAATACAAGAAATGTGAGATCTCTCTATTATAAATAAAAATCCTGGGAGAGAAAGAGGGACGAGACGGATCTTCAGTGTAAGATCTGGAGATACTAAAAGACCCATGAGACTAAAGAGATTGGCCGTAAGCGCTCTGAGGACCTTAAACATGAGACTTTGTGCCAAGAGATTGACCCAGGACCGTCAAATGACATAGAACATGAGATTCTTGCAAGACTCGCCCTACTTACAACCAATATCAAATAAGAGCATGGCAGCAACACACTCAGTCGTAAAGCTTGAGCACTCAGATCAGGGCTCTGGCGTATATGCATAAGGACAATACATTATAAATGAAACGTAGCGACTAAACGAAGAAAACCTGCGGAAAGAATCAAGCATTGGAGAGCGAAAAGAAAAGAATAAGAATAATACAGGTGCAAATTCAGAACATAAGGGAAAATAATTATCAGTCCGAACAAGGAATTAATAAATGCACACCCATCAGGCGTTGCTGTTTCATGCAGAGCAGGTTAAAGATTGTAAAACATTAAATTGAAAGGCCAAAAAAAAGTTGGCGCAATACACATGTGCAAAAAGCTAAAGAATAAAGTAGGGAAAATTGAAGATAAAAAGAAAATAAGTGCAGGAGTGCAAACAAACAGAAATCATTACCAAAAGGAAAAAAAATCACCAGGACAGGGGCCTCATGTAAAACGCCTGTTAGAACTAGCACTATAACATGGCGTAGCACAAAAGCTGAAATGTGCTACGCAGAAAAATCCAGATGACGGGGAATCAATGGACTCCAACTTCCCGTTCTTCTGCTACATAAATCCCGATCAGCGTGAAAACTAACGCTCGTCATGCGCATTATGTACGCCCAAATCCTCCAGAATTACGCTCTTGAATATGTAAATGAATATAAATCGTCCTTAAACTCGCCATCTGTGAAAAGACAATGGGAAAAGCAGGAAAATATAAAATTTCAGCGAATACCAGAAGTGGAGGCAAAGGAAAAACAAACTATTTGTTCAAATAAACCGTGGTATAATCAACAAAGGAGTTGATCGAGTGGCATAGCCTGTTGGGAAACATGAACTCACATCCACAAAATCGCATGGTGCGGAAATAAAAAGAAGTCAGCATATCAAAATTAAGCTGTGAAAAGCCGAGTCGTAGCCACCGTCTGAGTATGAAAGTTATTAGGGTACAGAGAAAAAGCCACACGGTGGGGAAAAAGCCATAAATGTCCGCTCAATCTAATTTCCACTTTAATCACGAGTTATTTTGTCATTAAAGTAGAACATCATAAAATTCATCTTAAAATTGTTTAATTAACCAGTTTCTCAAATCACATCGTATAAAATAGCAGTTAAATTCTTTGTTTTATTTGATCTTCTTATGCTCTAGTGTGTGAATCACTACTTGTTTCTTAAACCGGCTCTCTTCCTCCAACTGGACACAGAGTCCATTACATTCGTGATATTACAGTTCTCTGAATAACTAAAATACTGAGATGTATCGGATATCATTTTCATGATGATAAGAGTTAAAGCACGTTATTAAACATGTGTTTCACTCTGATGAAATAATTTATTGCAGCAGAACTCAGGGCTCTAAGCTTGTGGTGGCACTGGGCAGAGGAGAATGGTGGCTGGCTCCTTGCCGCCAATGTCAGTAAAGTATCTTATGCGGTGGATGGCCACGTCCATTGCAGACACTGCATAGCCGCCTCGTGCTCATGACACAAGATTTAACTTTGCGAAATTTGTTGCTGCGTTTTAGCATGCGTATTTCTCTTTCTGTTTTATATTCAATATATATTGGCGTAGCCGTCCACTGCAGTCCTTGCTTTTCTTTCCCTAAGTAACTGATGCATCAATCAGCTCTGTAATGCGTTAAGCCATCTGTAAGCTTAGCGCATTCTTCAAACGTTAAAGAATCATTGAAATATCTTCGTAGTACATGTTTAATTATTCTATCCTTCACGACACTCCCAGTGAAGAATATAGATTATTTAAATGAAGTTAAGTTTATGTGTATAATTTAACAAACATATTTTGCTGCATTTCATCCCTTAAAATGATATTGTCATCATATAAATACGCCTTTATAAAGTGGCTCAGGTTGTGCGATATATAACTATAGTGCAAGTTTACAGTGGGGTGATTGACTTATAAGTACAAATAGTTCTAAAGACAATTGATTGGTGCATTTTAAAGTTCTTGGGATGAAACTGTTTTGAACGCATGAGGTCCATACAGGAAAGGCTTTGAAACGTTTTCCGTGCGAGACAAGCGTGTGCTTAATGCCGTAATACCGATAATTCTCTTTCGATCAGCTGCTGCTGTGATTCACACTCAGATACAGTGATATAAATACTCCGAGTGGTGCAGTAGAAATATTGAAAAGATGATCTGCTGTGGCAACTCTACGGGGGAGCGAAGAAGAAAGAAGAAGGAGTTGAGAGTAACAAGCGCTAAAAGCAGTTATGGGCATTTGGAATACTATGGCTGTTCCTGGACCCTTATATTAGTGCAGTTATTACAATCAGATGCATTACATAACTAAACAATATGCAGTTAGTTTCTGTGTTTGTAAAAGCCGCGTATGAAAATGGGAGTAATCACACAAGAACAGTAGCACTGCTTTTCGGCTGGTGCCGCAGTTTGCAAAACCGGAGCGGAGAACTTCGGCGTCGACAAGGCATGAGTACAGTGGAAAGCGTGGCTTTGGTCTAGGTTATACTGCATGATTGACGTGGAAAAGTTCTCACAAGCGTTTCGTCGATGCACCGTTTATACATGGGCCCAGTGCTGAAAAGCAGGATAAAGCGAGGTCAAAAAAAGACAGATAAAACAGTAAACTATAAGAGTAATGAAACTGGAATTCAAAAGATTCAAAAAACGTCGACGAAACACATGCAGAGCAATACAGAATATGAAAGCAGAAAACGACAGTGTCAAAACAAAGACAGTAAACATGATTAGTGCAAAGACAGATTTACTGAGTACTTGAACAAAAGGCAAATAGAGTCGAGATATATGGACACAGGTGATATGTCAGAGGTATGTAAATATTGAAAGGCTTTGAAGTTTAAGTCAAGAGAATTTCAAAAATGGAGTTTACCTCACATGCATTTATTGGTTACTTTGCAAAAAAAAATTATTAACTGCTGATGATGTAGATCGCTTTGTCTGTGCTGAAATTCCAAGCAGATATAGTGTTTTTACAGAAGTTCTGAAATAAGAGTGAAACTAATGTTTTGGAGCCATTTTCCTAGTTCTATATTTTACTAGATAATAATGAATAAACTATGGGAGGTTCCTATAACCCGCATAAATAGAATTGTATTGGTATATTCCTGCCATTTCTAACAGCTTTGACTAAAACAATAATCTTCAGTTAGTGTCTAGCCTTGCCTTGTAAGGTATAGAGGCATACGCAGTTTTACGTGTTGGTCTTGCTACAGCGATCGGCTGGCACATGCCTATGTGCCAATTGGCTTCTGGCCTTTGAGTGTGTGAAGTAAATTTGAAGAAAACAGCACTTAATTCATGTTGCGACCGCTTAAAGCATAGCAGAAGAAGAAGGTAAGAATCTTTAAGTAGAGAAGAAGAAGTAAAAGAACTTTTAGGTACAGAAATAACTAAAGTTTCTCAAGAAAAGCTAAGTTTAAGACAATATACATTTTTCCCTTTTTTCCTTTTTATCTCTATGTGTGTAACTGTTTTTCTTTTATTCTTGTGTGGATTATTTGCTTTTTAGCTTTCACTAAATATTTTCAAAACAAACTTTTGACTGTGAGATTTCTTTAGACACGCGTTTTACCCTCAATTTGACCACACCTTATTTCGGCAGCTACATAATGAAATAGCAACAATTCAAACAAAAAGAAAATCTTAAAAGTGTGTATCCAGAAAAACAAAAAATGGGGGTTGTTGAGCGAAGTGAGCAGGGGTGAAGCCCTCTAGATTTATTTAAAATACAGGTCAAATATTCTTTTGCTTAACCATCTTAATAGGAGGCAGTGATTACAACACCTACTTTATGGGCTCAGCATACTAGGTTCAAATCCAAAATCTTTTTGTACACATCACTACTGTTACTTTTTCAGATTCATGCTTAGAGGCAGTCAGTCCATAGAGACATTTTAAGAAATGTTGCTGAAGAGTTTTGAATTCAGTTTTCAAATAAAAGGAGTATTGCAGAATATGAAATTACTGAATAATCCAAGTCCATTTCCTAAGTTTTGTATTGATTTTACCCCAAGAATATACTTCAGCCTGTATTTAGTCTTTCATTTTACAAAGTTTAGTCGAGTTCTTTCTAAAGTTCAGTTTAATAGAGTGTATCGCCATATCTGGACTCTGCTTGCTGTTGTGCAGCTCCACTGAACAGCCGATTGCCGCATACTCTGGTCAAGAGAGAGGAGATTTCCAAAAAATGCAGGATTATCAGAACATAAACAATGTAAAAAGAAATAATTCTAAATAGAAATTAGGCACAATTACAAAATATTAACTTTGAAAGACATTGAATGTTCTTGCAGCAACCAAGAGAGATTACTTGCTGAATAAATTGACATTTTCACCTTAAAATTTCAATTGGTGGCAGTTACTGAATTTGTGCAGATACCTGCAGACCCCCACGAAGCTCTGACATATTTGGTCCTCTGTGTTTACTCAGTGCTGCTTCCATGATTCCTTTGCTCTTAATTTCATTTCTAAATAAGCCACTTTTTGATTTTTTTCTTTATTTTCATGGTTAACTTACACTTCAGCATCAGGTACTGGCCAACTGTGCTAGGAGCTTCTCCTGTCGTTTGACACACTTGTATTGAGGATCCATATGGCTGTCAGGAGTGGCTGTTGGACGAGTAAAGGAAAAGATCAAAATTTGCAAGATGAAGGCTTCTCTCAAGTAGAATTTGAATCAGTAAACTTGGCTGTAACTGAAGTTTCGGAATGTGAGTTTGAAAATTCACCAATGTTTTCAAGGGAGATTTTGAAATTTCAACACTTTGGACAGCATGCTCTATTTGAGATGTCTTAATGAAAAATAAGTATATGAAATTTAAACAAAATCTCTCAACAGCTAGTTTCATATCAGGCAGATAAGTACTGTTATATGTGAACGCACCAAAATGAAATGTGATAAGCAGGATGTAAAGTGCAGAAGAAAACAGGCTTTCGATTCAGGCCTCTGCGGTGGGCTGGCTCCCTGCCGGGTTGTTCCTGCCTTGTGTCCTGTGTTGGCTGGGATTGGCTCCAGCAGACCCCGTGACCTTGAGGATATAGCGGGTTGGATAATGGATGGATGAATGGATGGATGGATTCAGGCATAATTCAGCATCTTGATTAGGACACAGACTGAGGGAGAGGTAATATCAACAGTTGTCACAAGCTGAGACAGAGTCATGCTAAGTTTGGGGCAGCCTCAAAAAGCAATTTTCAATAAATACAGCACTGATGTGCACAAACAGTCAAAACAGAACTGGGAATAGGAAGGTGGATGCTTTTAAAGGGAGACAGGAAGTGATGTCAAAGAGGTCGGTCATTGGAGGTCGTCTGTCATTGGTGCGAGCCGGTGATATCACAGGGGCTGGAGCGCAGGTCTCCTTCCATTGGCCTGGTCCGCGAGTGTCAAGAGGACCAGGTGGGATCTCCCGTGAATGGTCTGCAGGCAAGGGAGAAAAGTCAGTGCACTCTGCCACATCTTGGTATGTCTCAGAACTACCCTTACTCAAGCCTTTAGCTGCCTCCCATGCACACGCTAGTGTGACACAGTCAATCAATTACTCCCTCATATAGCACCTTTCAACTCCATGTGCAAAGAAATAAAGGAACAACAGTCTGTAAAATGTATACACATTGTCATCCCTTTGAAAAACCCTTGTAGCGTCCAGGTGTCGTGTGTGTGTGTCTCTGGTGAAGTATGCGGCGGCACGGCACGTTTAGTCTCTTCCTGTGCATTCCTGCAGAGAGAGAGACTGACAGACAGACAGACAGACAGAGACACAGGTGCGCGTCGACAGACGAACACACACACAGCGAGCGAGACGACAGACAGACAGACACACACACACACACACACACACCAGACACACACACACACCCCAGAGAGACACACACACACACACACACACACACACAGGCCAGCTGAGAGAACACACACACACACACACACACACACACACACAGGCGTGAGCAAGACAGACAGAAACACACAACGCAGCCCGCTAGAGAGGATACACACAGGCGTCGCTGAGACAGACACACACACACACACAGGCGCAGAGAGACACACACACACACGTGAGCAAGACAGACAGACACACAAACACAGCCCCGCTAGAGAGAGACACACACACAGACGCACTCGCGTGCATTGTTGCAATGTTACTTTTCTTGGTTGTTTATTGAATTTCTGATTTTTCAAATGTTAATTTTTCCCCTGTCTTAAAACTCATTAAAAAAAAGTGTTTTCTTGAGGCTTAGTAGCATAGCTGAACTTTGCAGTGTTAGTTTTCTCTGTTAGTTTTCTCAGTGGTATTCAATGTTCTTACATTTAGTTTACTATTACGCTGTGCATTCAATGGTTTAATTAACTATATTTGTGCTTAAAAACGTAAAAAAAATATATATTTACATACAGTTCATACGGTCTGGAATGGATTAATTGTATTTAGATACAATCCTATGGGGGAAATTACTTCAGTTCACGACCAAATCGGGTTACAATCAGAGTTTTGGAACGAATTATGGTCGTGAGCCGAGGTTCCACTGTATTACTGTCAGACAAAATTACAGGCATTTTATGGAAATACAAACCAGTATTACGGAGAGAGAAAATTAAAAGGCACACAATACAGTGACGCATATTACAGCCACATACAAGGTCCCTTGCCATTTAATATAGACTGTTCCTACTAATGTTTATGTACTACTGTTCTAGCGCCCGTTATTGTAACAGGCTTAATGTCTAGTGATATATAAAGGTGTAGCACTAGAGCAAAGAGATTGAATGAAACAAGTGAAGAGAAATGTCATGTGCTCAATATGGCCTTGCTGAAGCAAAATGTAGAAGAGCTGAGTGGCTCATATGTACCTATGACTGATATATCAAAAAGAAAGGGAAACAACAAAAAAAATATTTAAACACAAGCTATAAAACAACGTAGGAAACATTCAAAACACGAGAAGACCATTCAGTCCACCAGGCTCATCTAGCTAATTCATAGCTAGGACCATCCAGTTTCTCATGCAAACATTTTTTAAAAACCACTGGATCATTTCCTACCACTATTTTTTTCAAAGCTCCCACCTTAAAGAATTCTTTTCGCTATTAAAAGATTAAAAAGTGACTGTTTCCAGAGAGGAAAAGGATTTAGAAGTTAGCCTGCAGGGAGAGCTATTGAAAAGAATGGATTAATTAAATATCTGGGATCAGTGGTAGCCTCAGTTAAACATTCTATACCCAGGTAGATGTGTCTAGATACACAGTGTGCAGTGTGCAGGAAGAAGGTATCAGGAGTATTGTGTGCTCAAAGAATTAGGCAGAAGGTTAAAGCTATGGTTTTTAAGACAGTGGTAAGACCAACGATGATGTATAGAGCTGAGACATGGGCAGTAAGAGGAAGAGAGAAGAATTTAGTTGGCAGATGAGGAATGTGGAGATGGATGTGGAGTTACAAAAAGAACAGAATGATAAATGAGACAATCAGAGGTACAACAAAAAGTGGAGACATACCTAAGAAAGTACAGGAAAGTAAGTTGAAGTGGTATGGACATGTGATGGGAGAGACAATGAATATGTGGGCAGAAGAGTGATGGAATGGGGAAAACAGGGGAACAGAAGGTGAGGGAGGGCAAAGCGGAGATGAATGGATAAAGTAAAAAGAAGATCTGAAGGAAAAGGGTCTGTCTGGGGAGGAGGTGCAGGATTTAGCATATGAGAAAACTGATCAAGCACATTGACCCCATGAAGTTGGGAAATATGACAAGAAAAAAAGAAGAACAAGAAGAAGAAAGGGGTGGTGAACTCAGTTTTTCAAGTATTTTAGCTTTCATCATACTTGTTAAAAATGTGAGTTAGATTAATAGATGACGATAAAAGTTGGCCCACAATGAGTGGATGAGATCCCATGACATTGTGTGCTGCTTAATACTGCCGAAATGTTCAGGCCCCATGACCCGCAGTGATAAAGGAAGCAATAAATGGATAGATAGATAGATAGATAGATAGATAGATAGATAGATATATAGATAGATAGATAGATAGATGAATAATAGATAGATACTTTATTAATCCCAAGGGAAATTCACATAATCCAGCAGCAGTATACTGATACAAAGAAACAATATTAAATTAAATAGTAATAAAAATGAAAATGAAAAAAAAAAAAAAAAAAGCATACAATAACTGAGTAATGTTAGCATTTACTCCCTGGGTGGGGAAATTTAAGAGTCGCATAATGTGGGAGGAACGATCTCCTCAGTCTGTCACTGAAGCTACTCCCTCTGCCTGGGGATGACTCTGTTCAGTGGATGCAGTGGATTCTTCATGATTGAAGGAGTTTGCTTGATGCCCGGGCCTGCCAATGTTAAAAATGTCCAACTTACTCCTGCAATACAGCCTGCCTTTTTAACAAGTTTGTCCATAGGCGCTTTCATCTTTATGCTGCCACCCAGACACCACTGCATAGAGGGCACTGCCACAACCGTCTGGGAGAACATCTGCAGCACTCTGCAGATGTTGAAGGACTCCAACCTTCTCAGAAGTATAGTCTGCTCTGACCTTTTTTCACAGAGCATCAGTTGGCAGACCAGTCCAATTTGTCATCCAGCTGCACCCCAGATATTTATAGGTCTGCACCCTCTGCACACAGTCTCCTCTGATGATCAAGGTCCATGAGGGGCCCCGGGCCTCCTAAAAACCACCACCAGCTCCTTGGTTTTCGGTGTTAAGATGTAAGTGGTGTGAGTCGCACCATTTAACAAAGTCTTTGATTAGCTTCCCCTGTACTCCTCCTCCTGCACCACTTTGTATTGACATAGAGGCGAGTCCTCCTCCTTTCTTAGTTGGCTATTGAGTCATTTGAACACCTGCTACAGGGCTGGTGTCTGTTCATTATCTAGCAGTTGTAGGAGCTGATTTCTTATTCTTTTGCATGTTTGTCACACAAAATGTTTCTGATCATCAAACACATTTAACCATTAGTCAAATATAACACAAGTAAACACAAAATGCAGTTTTAAATGATGGTTTTATTATTTAGGGAGAAAAAAATCCAAACCTACATGGCCCTGTGTGAAAAAGTAATTGCCCCTTGTTAAAAATAACCTAACTGTGGTGTATCACACCTGAGTTCAATTTCCGTAGCCACCCCAGGCCTGATTACTGCCACACCTGTTTCAATCAAGAAATCACTTAAATAGGAGCTGCCTGACACAGAAGTAGACCAAAAGCACCTCAAAAGCTAGACATCATGCCAAGATCAAAGAAATTCAGGAACAAATGAGAACAGAAGTAATTGAGATCTATCAGTCTGGTAAAGGTTATAAAGCCATTTCTAAAGCTTTGGGACTCCAGCGAACCACAGTGAGAGCCATTATCCACAAATGGCAAAACATGGAACAGTGGTGAACCTTCCCAGGGTGGCGGCCGACCAAAATTACCCCAAGGCGCAGGCGACTCATCCGAGAGGTCACAAAGACCCCAGGACAAGCGTCTAAAGAACTGCAGGCCTCACTTGCCTCAATTAAGGTCAGTGTTCACGACTCCACCATAAGAAAGAGACTGGGCAAAAACGGCCTGCATGGCAGATTTCCAAGGCGCAAACCACTGTTAAGCAAAAGAACATTAGGGCTCGTCTCAATTTTGCTAGAAACATCTCAATGATTGCCAAGACTTTTGGGAAAATACCTTGTGGACTGATGAGACAAAAGTTGAACTTTTGGAAGGCAAATGTCCGTTACATCTGGCGTAAAAGGAACACAGCATTTCAGAAAAAGAACATCATACCAACAGTAAAATATGGTGGTGGTAGTGTGATGGTCTGGGGTTGTTTTGCTGCTTCAGGACCTGGAAGGCTTGCTGTGATAGATGGAACCATGAATTCTACTGTCTACAACAAATCCTGAAGGAGAATGTCCGGCCATCTGTTCGTCAACTCAAGCTGAAGCGATCTTGGGTGCTGCAACAGGACAATGACCCAAAACACACCAGCAAATCCACCTCTGAATGGCTGAAGAAAAACAAAATGAAGACTTTTGGGTGGCCTAGTCAAAGTCTGACCTGAATCCAATTGAGATGCTATGGCATGACCTTAAAAAGGCGTTCATGCTAGAAAACCCTCAAATAAAGCTGAATTACAACAATTCTGCAAAGATGAGTGGGCCAAAATTCCTCAGAGCGCTGTAAAAGACTCATTGCAAGTTATACGCAAGCTTGATTGCAGTTATTGCTGCTAAGGGTGGCCCAACCAGTTATTAGGTTCAGGGGCAATTACTTTTCACACAGGGCCATGTAGGTTTGGATTTTTTTCTCCTAAATAATAAAACCATCATTTTAAAACTGCATTTTGTGTTTACTTGTATTTATATTTGACTAATGGTTAAATGTGTTTGATGATCAGAAACATTTTGTGTGACAAACATGCAAAAGAATAAGAAATCAGGAAGGGGCAAATTCTCCCTCCAGTCGAGTGTTGCCGTTTCGCTCCCAGCTCTGACTTCGCCTGGATAAGGCGCATACTTGTCCATGTGATTGGGGCTTCCTACCGGGAAGTATTCCTCCACTCTCTAACCAGGATACCTGTCGCCGTGATGTAGTTGCAATATACAGTATATATACACATCACACACACAAGTATATACAGTATACTGACACATTCAAAAAACACAAACCGTAAATCTAAGGTGACTTGGTATGCTAGCTTTGTTTCTCTATCCTATGAAGAGAACACATCTTACTATTTTTCCTTTTAGTACTCTCCAAAGAATTGTCCAGGAAACATAAAAAGCTTTTGTATGATTTCTGGTATATTAGTCTAGTTAAATAGATAAATCACCTATTTATAGGTTTGTCATTGTTTCTCTGCTTCCTCTGTGGATATACGATGTATAGCATGTTGCAGACTTTCTGAAGCCTTGTGCAAAGCTTGAGCCATCTGCTGTGTTACTCTCATGAGTTTAGCTTCCTGTTAAATAATTAGGAAGAAACCTAAAAGTTAATGATTTACCAGACACAGAAGTGATTACTTTTGGGTTACAAACAAAGCTATTTTTTTACAAAGGGGAATAGTCTGAAAGATAAGACAGCGAACCAAATGTGAACAAACTTCATTGGAAAAAACCAAAATAATTTTGAAAAATTGAAACTCACCAGTATGTAACTCACAGAATATTTGCTAAATGCCACAAATGTATAACCCAAAAATGATCATAGGATTGAATCAGCATCTCTATGGCAGAACAAAAACTTTCATGGTGAGCTTTATGAATCTGAAATTTACACTAGAACTGCCTTTTTCGTTCATACAGCAAAAAGCCAATGCACAAAGCTGCCTAACCTGGTGTTAGACCTCGGGAGCAAGGAAACAAAGTAATATGGTCGACAAGTATTTTGCCCTATTTTCAGGTCAGACCAAAAATAAATCCCCAGTCGATATGGTTATTGTGGAAACATAATTCAGAGTGAATGCAGAGACTAGCCAGCAAAAATAAATAATCCATGAAACGGAGCTCCAAATAATTTTGCAATGGTGTGTCCCCAGCCAAACGTTGGGTTTGTGCCCATTGTAGTAAAAATTTAAAAGGCAACTACCGACACGTTTGCCAGACTTTTTCAGTAATTTAAAACCTTTTTAATAATTTCAGAGAGCCGGGGAAACTTCACGGACACACTAGTGATCACTGGTTGATTTTGTGTAAGTCTAGTGGGGGGAATTTTGGTTGTGTGCAGAGCTGACAAAAAAATGAACGCCAGATGGAAATAAGATGCCTGCAACCACAAGGAAAGCGGAAAACGGGTGTTTTGGATGATGCAAAAGAAGTCTTGTCTGTCCCATATCTCAGGAATGTAAAAGAAAATGGCAAAAGAGTGATGTCAAAAGGCAGATCTTTTTAATACTTTGGATTTTAAAACTGAAGGGAAAATTGATGAGTGAGTTATGCATTCCATCATCCCCTACAATTCCTAGTCATGTAATCTGCCATCATTGGGGGAAGGATCCAGCAGCTGCAGCTGTTAAGTCTGCGCTCTGACTCCAAATAGTGTGGTGCTTGTCTTTTACAGATACAGTGGAACCCCGGGTCATGAACGCTCTGACCACGCATAAAAATTTGGGTTACGAGCAAAAAATTCAAACTTTTGCATCTGTTCACCCACTACACACTCGGGTGACAAAAGCCAGTTTCCTTCCGGGTTTATACGGCCCCCAATGATTTCCCCGTGTTCAGTCTCTCCTTGTGCATTCCAGTGCAGCAAGGGGGAGGAGCGAGAGAGAAGAGAAGAGAGAGGGAGAGGAGAGGCAGTTAAAGAAGGGGTAAGGCCGAGAAGGCAGAAAGAATGCACTGGGCTTGATTTTTTAAAAAGACTGCTCGAGCATTGTTTTAATTTTCAGATTTAATGAAGACTTTTCTATTGGGGTTTTTAAACCCCCACTTCACTTCTGTTTTTATGGGATCATTTTTTCATTGAAAGGATTCTGATAGCACTGCACTTTATTTAATCTGGACTTTGTTTTGATTATTGTTTTGTTGATTTTAATAAAAGCACTTGGATTTTTTTGCCCCATCCGATTGCTCCTTGTAGTGCCTCACTTGGTCTCCGGTAACATTACCAAGGGGAGGGTTTAAGGGCCCTGGGCGAGATGGGGCATCAGGAACCTTATCTTCACAGACTTTCCCCAAAATGTAATCTCCTCTCCCCCCATTTCCTCCCCCTTTCCTTCATGCAGAACTCGACTCATAAAGGTTATTTTTTCTTGGTTTTTTTTGGTTGTTTTGTAAAAATTACAGGTTTTCAAATTTTTTTTTTTTCCCTGTGCAAAATGCATTAAAAAGTGTTTACGGGGTGGTTCATAAGGCTGTAGGTGAACTCTTGCAATGTTTTTTTTCTCTGTTCAAGGTTTTCTCAGTGTTATTCAATTTTTTTTTACATTTTTTTACTATTACCTGTGCATTCTATGGTATATTTAACTTTTTTTGTGCAAAAAAATCTTTAAAAAATATATTTTAAACAGCTCAAATGGTCCAGACAAATTTTTGTATTTAATCAATCCGGGGAAATTATTGGGGTCAAAAACAAACGGGTTGTGACCGAGTTTGGAACAATTTAAGTCGTGACCGGGGGTTCCACTGTAATGTCTAACTTTTACAAATGAAATCTGAATAGAAAACCGCTAGAAAAGTAAATCTTTGAAAATCTTAGTTGCATTCAAAAAATCTTTTAAAAAGGTTGTTAAGTAAAAAAAACAGTGTTTTTTAAACTGGATATGAGTTTTAAACGTTGATTTTTTTCCTTTTGTTGGCACTTCTTTTTTGTCAATATTCAGTACTTTTAATTTGATTTTTGCTCATCCCCCTATTGTGATTTTCTTTCCTATCACCTCTCAAAGAGATTGTTTTGACCAATACCCCAATCTAAAGGCATGTGGATTTTCCAGCTTGCTTGAGGATGTCTTTAATATCTTTGTTACACAAAAATTGATCTGATAGATAGATGATAGATAGATAGATAGATAGATAATAGATGAAGATAGCTAATAGATAATA
Organism: Polypterus senegalus; assembly: GCF_016835505.1. Taxonomy (NCBI): domain Eukaryota; kingdom Metazoa; phylum Chordata; class Cladistia; order Polypteriformes; family Polypteridae; genus Polypterus; species Polypterus senegalus. The sequence goes on from NW_024381593.1 coordinate 18,026, forward strand.
GATAGATAGATAGATAAAATGATAGAACATTATTAATGCAACCTTCATTTGAGATCTCAAATAATTGCAGAGCCAAAGGTTTTTTTATTTCCACAGAAAGGATTTGGGGAGCCCTTTTTTGTAAGACTAAGCCCTTTTCTCCCAGAAAATTTTGCAATTACAAAAAAGTTTTGGGATAAAATGTTTATTTCCCTTTTTGTGCATTGGAACAACAAAAAAAACAGAGAAAAAAGCCAAATCGAAACATTTCCCAAAAATTAAAAAAAACCGGGGGGGTCAAAATTTTGGCACCTCAACAATATTTGGTTGCCCCTTTTGGAAAAAAAAAACAAAACAACACTTCCTATAAATCAACGCTGGTTACACCTCTCAACTGGAATTTCCAACCACTCTTCTTTTTCAAACTGTAAAGTCTCTCAGATTTGAAGGCGCCCCTTTAAAAAAATTTTGAATTTTCCAAAGTGTTCAATGGGCTCATTCTTCAAGAACTCTCCAGCGCTTTGTCTTCAACCATTTTGGTGCTTTTAGAGGTATTTTTGGGGCTTTTCCTGCTGGATCACCCATAACCTCTGACGCCCCGTTTCTGAACCGCCACATTGAATATCTTTTGGAGTCTTCAGATTTCATGATGCCTTCAACAGTCAAGGCAGTGCAACCAGCAAGACATCCCCAATACATCTTAGAACCTCCACCATGTTTGACTGTAGGTGCTTTGTTGTGCTTTTCTTCATGAGGCCTCATTCCGTTTTCTGCAAACAGTAGAATGATGTGTTTTACCAAAAAGCTCTACCTTGGTCTCATCTGTCCACAAGACGTTCACCCAGAAGGATTTTGGCTTCCTCAAGTACATTTGGCAAACTCAGTCTGCCTTTTTTATGTTTCTGTGTCAGTAGTAGGGTATCCTGGCTCTCCTGCCATAGCGTTTCATTTGTTCAGATGTGACAGATAGTTCGAGCTGACACTGTTGCACCCTGAGTCTGCAGAACAGTTTGAATATGTTTTGTTAGTTGATTGGGGCTGTTTATCCACCATTCGGACTATCCCGTTGCAGTCTTTTATCAATTTTTCTTCATCCACATCAGGGAGATCAGCTACAGTGCCAGTGTGTTGTGAACTTCTTGATTATGTTGTGCACAGTGGACAAAGGAACATGAAGATCTCTGGAGATGGACTTGTAGCTTTGAGATTGTTGATATTTTTCCACAATTTTGTTCTCAAGTCCTCAGACAATTCTCGGCCTTCTTCTGTTCTCCATGCTTAGTGTGGCACACTCAGACACACAACACAAGGTTGAGTCAACTTTCTCCATTTTAACTGGCTTCAGGTGTGATTACTATATTGCCAGCACCTGTTTCTTGTCACAGGTGAGTTCAACGAGCATCATATGTGAAATAAACGATTTACCCACAATTTTGAAAAGGTGCCAATAATTTTGTCCAGCCGTTTTTGAGTTTGTGTGACATGATGTCAGATTTGGCTTTTTCTCTTTTTGTGTTGTTCCAATGCACATAAAGGAAATAAACATGTGTATACCAAAACATTTGTAATTGCATAATTTTCAGGGAGAAATAGTGCATTTTCTGGGAAAATTCCAGGTGCGATATTTTAAAGCCATGACTGTATGTGCTGGCATTTCCCAGAAGGACATGGTGGCTCATGGACTTGATAGGAGATTTCATTCTGGTGTTTCCAACTTTTGATTGCACCATGAGTGTATACATTATAGAGGTCATGGCTGACATTTTAGTTAGGATGCTGTACTGTCACGGGTGAAAACTGGCAGGCCACAAGGACAGTTTAGGAGTACAACCAGGAAATAGAGGATAAAAAACGTTTACCAAAGACTAGCTAGGATCAAACTGTAAATACTTTTTAAAAATTCATTGGCAAACCCCAAAGCGAAAAAGTAATTATCTGAGGTTCAAACTAACTGGGAAGTAGGAGGTAGGAGGGAGACATGACACAGACTTAAATAGTGTTGCATTGATGACGTTGCAAGACACAACTTTGGGATGAGCCCCCTACATATACAGTGGAACCTCGGTTTGTAAACATAATTCGTTCCGGAAACGTGCTCGCAATCCAAAGCACCATTATATCAAAGTGAATTTCCCCCTAAGAAATAATGGAAACTCAGATGATTCGTTCCCACAAACCAAAACTATTCATATAAAAATGATTAATACAAAATATAAAGTAAAATACATAAAACAAATTAACCCGCACTTTACCTTTAAAACAATCATGGCTGGTGTGAGGTGAGTTTCTAAACTCTTGTGGGATTCCACCAATGGGACGACATGCGGAAAGAGCATCCGAAGCAATCGCAGTCTCCAGCGCCCGTAGCAGTTCGCCGTATAAAACGCATCAAAAGATCGCAGACACTATAAGCGCCTGCTGTCGATGGGTAATACAAGGAACATTATAAAGATCCGATACAATAAATAATAGCGCTGTTTGCTGTTTCAAGCTGAATAAAGCTGGTGTTGTTAAAGTACTGAGACTCAACTCCGTTTTGGAGAGCAAGATGGGGACTCGCACTTCCACACCCGCTTGCACACACACACACATCACAATGCTGTAGTAAACAGTATCCTCGCACGGATGTTGACTATATGAGTGAGGCACACAGACTCAGGCGGAGAATAGGAGCGTGCCCTCGAGGAGAGAGAGAGAGAGAGAGATAGGGAGAGGCGGGGCAGAGGATAAGGAGAGAGAGAGAAACAGCTGCCCGAGTGAGAGAGATAAGGAGAGAGAGAGAGAGGAGGGAGAGAGATAGGAGAGAAGGCCGAGATAGAGAAGAACCATTAGCTGAGTTGTGATCACATGACACTCAGCAGACAAAGTGTATCCATACTCACTATGTTGCAAGACATCGCTCGTTATCAGTCAAAATTTATTAAAAATTTTGCTCGTCTTACAAAACACAAAGTAAACCAAGTTACTGCAAACCGAGGTTCCACTTACCTTAAAACTCAGAACTCATAACAGGTACTGTAGAAGAAGCCAGGAGTCAGCCATACAACTTATCCACTAACCTCAATGCAAACAGTAGAACACCACCTGTGACTTTGATATTCTCTATGTTGAATGTCTTTGAAGGGCTACAGAAAGGAACACAAATTGAAGAAAGTTAAGAAGCACAGTGTAGATATAAATGAGTTATGTTCTCCAGGGGTGTGAAGGAGCAGTCTACTCCACATTTAAACAATTCCTGACCAGCTGCCAAAAAGCTGACCTGGGGCCTCATTTACAAAACTTTGATAGATTTGAGCATGAAAATATGCACACACCAAAAATGGCAAATGCCTCGCTAAAAAAAAAAAATTGATTTATAAAATCTATTGCAAACACATTTCAACACAATTTACCCTTTATAAATCACAGTCACATTGTAAATATGGTACATGAGTGTTTATCAGACTCTTCTCTGAAACATCCATGTATATAGCATGCTAATCAACTTCATACATATGCATAACAATGCTGTAGGCTGATTGGCTGCTAGAGCATTCTTGATGCAGCGAGACCCCACCTGTATTCAATAATATCTGGCTGCACTTAATAAGTGGCATTGTGGCACTCTCTGCTGCACTCCGGGGTGGGTGTAAGGGTGTAAGACACCATCTTCTGAGCGGGTAGCCACTATCACTTAGCACATGTAATGACATGATTGCCTGACATGTAATGGCCAGGAACACTGAGGGTTCAGCCAGTTATCTTACCAACAAGCCAGCCACAACATACAGCACCATCATGTCTGTCAAAGCTACTTTGCCACAAAATAAATGAATCGCATGTTAACCCAGACCATGGATGAGTTGTGCATTAGTGGAATGTAACTGCTTACGGTTAACAAAGCAGCTGTATTCTCGCTAGGTGCCCTTATTGCATTATGAGTGCAGTAAAGTGATCTGATTAAGGTTGCAGAACTGGACACTGCTGTGAATTACCTTTTATGTGGGTGAAAATATGCTATGTTTTATGAATGTGCATCAACAACATACTGAAAATTGGATGTAGCTCCTTCTTGGTTGGTTAATGGCTTTCCAGCACAGCGGGCATGATGGGAGTGAAACTTGGCTGAGATATTTCCTGACCTGTCAGTTCTTTCTGTGAAGTGACAACAGGTAGCTGATATAAACTGAAAAAAAACAAAAAAGTTCTTCAGTGAAATATACAGGATTGACCCTCTTACAACGGGAACTAAAATGCAGTCTGATCCTATTAATCATTTTTGGGTGTAATATGTTTGTCGCATCAGCACATTCTAATAATGGCTCGGAGATATTCATTTTATGCTTGTGAGGCGTCATTTAGCTGGTTTTGAATGAATTTCCTTGCTCGATCAATGGGGTTGTCGTTTCCCAATTTCTCTGAAATGTTGAAATTAAATCTATGCATATTCCCCATCAAGTTTCTTTTATTAATCCGTGGGAAGTTCTTTGCACGTTTTGAGACTCTATTTGTACATATGCAAACTTTATAAATGAGGCTCAGGACCTTTATTGTTGACAAAGGCTCAGGGTGCAAGGTCAGGCGCTCCAAACTAAACTCGACCCTGTGACTGGGGTAAGCTGCCTCATGGTTTTAGGGAGAGTAGAACTGAGAGGAGAGGAAGGACCAACAGGCAGATAATAGGAAGAAGAGGGAAAACAAGAGTGCAACTGAGAGGGGCAGGTGGGGTGGGCAAGCTAGCATACTTGGCAGACAGGCTACAGACCCCTGTGCAGGAAATCTTTTTATTACTATACTTTTAACTCCTTATTTTTATTTCTTTCATTTTATTATTTTTCCCTGATTAACGTTTATGGGGAAAAGAAAAAGCCCCATTACAACATTTACTAAGGACAATATTGCCTAAAAAAGTGTGAAATGTTCGAAGTATGAGGTGCACAGGTTCACCAGGCTCAATGCAATTTTCTGGAGGGGCTGCAAATTTGTTCTTGGGGAAAATTTTTTTTTATTTCCAAGATTGTGGCCAGATGTAGAGTTTCCCCAGATTTCTATAACTTTTTAAATGTTTGTTAAACGATTTAC
>NW_024381594.1:0-8677 GCF_016835505.1 Polypterus senegalus
TTGGTCCGAGCCTACGATGTCATGAGACACAAATATCTACTCCATGAAATGACATTATTTGAAACAACTGGGCGCTGCAAAGCCCAAATGGCATCTGGTATACAGAAAAACCCCAAGGTGTTTGACAAGTGCAGTGGGGACCCCTACTATCAGGATGCAGTGGTATCTGCAGGTAGCCTTGTCGTAAGTCAGTTTAGTGAAAACAGTGGAACATGAAATTGAGATGTAATCTCCTCAGCTGTTAGTGAGTGGGTATCTGTCTGGGACCACAGCCTTGTTAACTCACGAAAGTCAATACAAAGATTCAGCTCACCTGACTTTTACGAGTAATTACTAGATTGTTGGCCCAGGGCGATGCACTAACTGGTTCTATAATCCCTTCATCCAGAAGCTGTTTCAACTGTGCAGTAACATCATCTCTCAGTGCTAGTGGCTGAATGACAGGAGGGTGTGGACGGATTAAGTCTGGGCTTGTGAACAAACTCCAGTAGGCATCCTGGCCATTAAACAGGGCAGGCCATTTCTGCACCGGAGAAGTGACTTGCAGGATTTCTGCACCATCGTAATCGAGAACAGTAAATCCGAGTCTGAGGAAAAGTTCTATACCAGAATATTGGCTCCTTGCTTTGTAACATAAAAGTAAAATTCAGAAGAGATCTTGTTTCATAACGAACATGTAACAGTAACGTTCCCAGAACATCAATCTTAGTGTGTCCATAACCACCAGAGCTATTGATGGCCTCTGCAAAGGTAAGTGAAATAAAACTGCTTGTATGTAGAATAATGAAGATGAACACTTTAGCGCCCGTACCCAAAGCAAAGGTGTGCACACATCCTGTATAAAACTGCAAAGTCTTGAAGGTTGGAGAAAAGAAACTGCACTGCATGGACAGATGATGGTGCTGGAATGTGAAGGTGGGGGCTGCCCAGTTGCAGGCACTTGGGACGAACGACAGCATCTTGCAAAATGCTTTAATTTGTTGCATTTTCTATACATCGCTGACCTCTTGCTGGACAACTTGAGTCCCTGTGCTGGTGATGGTTAGATCCACAATTCCCACAATATTGTCATGAAATATTGGGGTTTCAGGACTGGGGTAGCTGTCTCAGCACAGTTATCACTGAAAGCGGGCTGTAACGTTGCGCTGATAAAGCAGGAGCTGCTGTCTGCTGCGCCGCGCTCTGCACTGCTGATTCAACCGGGCACGCAATCTCGATCGCTGTCTCTAGGTGTGAGTTCGTCAGAGTCCATCAATAATCTCTCCCTACTGGTGCGCTATGCGTTTACTCTGTCAGCTGATCTCTTATCATCTCGTTCTGAAGTTGACTAAATTGAAGAGTCCCGCTAATTCCCGCAGCACGGCTGTGTATTGTCGGATTGACTCACTCGCCAACTGGCTACGCTGACGAAAGTCAAACCGCCGTAAAGAACGTTCTGTGTTCCAAAAAGGGCTTCTTGAGGGCCTGAACTGCCGCGAGAAATGAGTCAGTTTGCCGCAATGTATGAAAAAAACGCTGCCCTTCTGCCCTCTACGTCAGGTACGGAGTCCAAGCCAAGCGCGATCAGATAAGTTTGAAAAGATTCAAACCAGCGAGTCCAGGGCATCGAAAGATCACCAGTATAGGAAAGAAGGTGGTGGTGGCAACGAAAGTTCAGCCATTCCCGTCGCCAAATGTTGTGTGTACAAAGTACAGCGTTTCTCACTTGCTGGGATGCTCTTTATTTTTTAAGTCTCGAAAAAACAACAATCGAAGGTTCCCGCTATTCTCACACATGCGCAAAACACATATGCGCTCACTTTCCATGCACGCATGCAGTTACCATTACAAACATCATGTCATCCAACAATCACGAGATTCAAAAAAAGTATCGATCTAACCTTTGTTTTGTAATTTGTAAAAAAGGGAAAACCTGTTCTATCTAAACTGCTTTTAATTGCTCTCTGTAAGTCGCAGTTCAGGGGAAACAGCCTTCACCATCTCACGAAAGGCACTCTCACGAAAGGCACACTGACAGCCGCTGTGCGTTCATGGCTCAGTGTGGAGAGAGAGAGAGAGAGAGAGAGAGAGAGAGAGAGAGAACAACCACGTGACTGCTGCTTAAACCTGGCAGGCCCGCATTCACCCGCTGTGTGCCGACCTCTCCTTCACTGAGAAATGTTTTTTTTCCTGATACAAGTAATTGGATATGACAGAAGAACAGGTTCACATACCAGTCTTTAATATAAGTTCATATCTTCCTGTTGTAAATGTAAAAGTGGTCTTAAAATGGGCCAAAGGGCACACATTTGCTAAAGAAATCACTCTCCTTAAGCCACTGTAGTTACTTCTTTCTTGCTAATCCATTACACTTCCTGATTCACTATCTCCACATCATCAACCTCTTCTCTCTCTCATGCTCTTCATCCATCTGCCTCTCAAAGTTCTCTTTCCATCTTCTCACCACACTCTCCTTGCTTGTTTCCATCTTTATCACCTAACCTGCTGCACATCTTCCCAGCTCGCTCCCTCTATCTAGCCAGTCAGTACAGATCTTTATCTCCTCCCTTAGTGTCCGTGATGGTTTTGAATATGCAAATCAATTTAAATAGCCCCCTTCCATTCAGTGTTTTGTTAAAGACAATGGCAAAGTCAGTGGAAAAAGAATTTCAGCGAATCACGAACTGGAGGCAAGGAAAATACATAATATGTGTTGGCTTTAAGCAGTGGTATAAGTAACAAAGAAAGATCTGGAGGGATGCAATGTGGTGGAGACACTCGAAAGTTCAAGTTCAGAAAGTCACCACACGTGCCTGAAATTAAAAGAGATGATCAGACATCAAAGTCGATGTGGAAAGTCAATTCAGAGTCCACCATCTGTTTATTCTGTTTCAGATAATGTTACTAAGGGTGACCCCATGCCCAAAGGGTGCAACCCCAGGTGGTGACGGTGCTGCTGTGCCCAGGATATCTTCAGATGCTGGCTGTGCACACATCTCCACCTCAGACACTGCTGGGCAACCATCTGGCTGTGTGCTGACAGTCGCAGTTTGCCAGTGAACTAAGGGCTGTACTTGTGATATTGACCATAAATTAAATTAGTTAGTTAAAAATTCATCTGATTACCTGTTTTACATTCCGCTAATTACATTCAAATGAAGTTGTAATGCTGTCTGATTTGACTGATCATCAGTTGGGTCAGAGTCATCATACCGCATCTCTGCAGGTACAGGCAAGACACAATTGTGCCACATTTTGCAGTCGCTACATGCTTGAACAATGCAACACACTTTTTAGAACAGAGTGGAAATGCTTTCTATTTACATACAGTCATATGAAAAGATAGGGACCTCCTCTTAATTCTTTGGATCTTTGTTTATCATTGGCTGAGCTTTCAAAGAAGCAACTTCCTTGTAATATATCACATGCCTTATGGAAACAGTAGTATTTCAGCAGTGACATTAATTTTATTGGATTGACAGAAAATATGCAATATGCATCATAACAAAATTAGACATTCTATTCTTGATAAATTTCAGTCGGGTTTCAGAACAGATCACAGCACAGAAACTGCACTCATTAAAGTAGTAAATGACTTGCGGTAAATGCAGACAGAGGCCATTTATCTGTTCTCATCCTCTTAGATCTGAGTCGCATTTGACACCATTGATCACAATATTCTTAGAAATCGCCTTAGTCAATGGGTGGCCCTCTCTGGAGAGTCTTAAATTGGTTTGAATCCTACCTGGCAGGTAAAAATTCTTTGTTAGTTGTGGTAATTACAACTCAAGACATGATATCCAATATGGTGTTCCACAAGGCTCTATCCTGGTCCTGCTCTTCTCAATCTACATGCTTCCGTTAGGTCAGATTATCTCAGGACACGTGACTACCATAGCTATGCTGATGACACACAACTGTACTTATCAATAACACCTGATGACACTTTTCGATACACTAACACAATGTCTTACTGGTATTTCTGAATGGATGAATAGTAATTTTCTCAAACTAAATAAAGAAAAACGAAATTTTAGTAATTGGCAATAATGGATTCAATGAGGGGTATCAGAAATAAACTTGATGCATTAGGATTAAAGTTAAAAGCGAGTAAAAAACTTAGGGTAACCGTTGACTGTAATCTGAATTTTAAATCGCATATTCATCAGACCACTAGGACAGCATTTTTCACTTAGAAACATAGCTAAAGTTAGACCTCTTATTTCATTGAAAGATGCTGAGAAATTAATTCCTCTTTTGTTTTCAGTAGACTAGATTACTGTAACGCACTCAAAAGAGACATAAATCACTTGCAACGAGTGCAGAATGCAGCTGCTAGAATCCTAACTAGGAAAGAAAATCCGAACACATTTCTCAGTTTTGATGTCAGTACACTGGTTGCCTGTGTCATTCAGGATTGACTTTAAAATTCTGTTATGGTTTATAAAGCCTTAAATAATCTAGCCCATCTTATACACTGCTCACAAAAATTAAAGAACACTTTTTTGTGGGCCTGGCATGAAATCAATTAAACCTGTCTGATAATTTTCTGGTTGGTTAAGCAGCTGAGGTCATTGTAATCACTTCCAGCTGTATTGGTGTTCATGGACTTAACGACAGGTGCACTAAAGTGGCAACAATTAGAAAACCCTCAAAACAGGACTCGTTTTACATGTGGAGGTCATTTCAAGTTTCTCCCTCTTGATCTTGTTTGGCTGGTTTTCCACTGATGCTAGTTTTGGCGAGTAATTATCTCTACTGGCGGTATAGGCGATTCCTTAACCCTACAGAAGTTGCACAGGTTGTCCAACTTCTCAGGATGGCACATCCACCGTGAAGAAGGTTTAATGTTTCTCCCAGCACAATCTCAGAACATGGAGGAGATTTCAGGAGACTGGCTGTTATTCTCGGAGGCTGGACAGGGCGTTGAAGGTCCTCAACACATCAACAGGACCGATACCTGCTCCTTTGTGCAAAAGCGGAACAGGCTGAGGCACTGCTGGTGCCCTACAGAATGACCTCCAGAGGGCCACTGGTGTGAATGTCTCTACCCAAACAATCAGGAACAGACTTCATGAAGATGGCCTGAGGGCCCGGCGTCCTGTAGGGGGCCCCTGTGCTCACTGCCAGCACCGTGGAGCTCGACTGGCATTTGCTCAAGAACACCAGAATTGGCAAGGTCGCCACTGGCCCCCTATACTTTTACAGACGAGGCAGGTTCACCCTGAGCAGCTATGATAGGCGTGAAGAGTCTGGAGAGACAAGGAGAGCGATATGCTGCCTGAAACGTTGTTCAACATGACAGGTTTGATGGTGGGTCAGTGATGGTCTGGGGAGGCATATCCATGGAGGGACGCACAGACATCTACTGCGTGGAAATGGTGCTCTGACTGCCATAAGGTATCGAGATGAAATCCTGGACCCATTGTCAGACCCTACACTGGTGCAGTAGGTCCTGGTTTCCCCCTAATGCACAACAATGCCGGCCTCATGTGACAAGAATATGCAGGCAGTACCTGGAGGATGAAGGAATTGAAACAACTGAATGGCCTTCACGATCCCTGACTTAAACCCAATAGAACATCTGTGGGACATTATGTTTGGTCCATTAGAAGCGCCGCCAGGTTGCTCCTCAGACTGTACAACAGCTCAGGGATGCCCTCATACAGATCTGGGAGGAAATGCCACAAGACACCATCCTCGTCTCATTGGAGCATGCCCGATGTTGTGAAGCATGCATACAAGCTCGTGGGGGCCACACAAGATACTGAAAAGCATTTTGAGTAGCAGAAATTAGGTTTTGAAAAAATGGACTAGCCTGCCACGTCTTCATTTCACTCTGATTTTAGGGTGTCTACACAATTGGGGCCCTCTGTAGGCAGAAAACTTTTATTTCCATTAAAAGACTTGGCATCCTTTTGTTCCTAAGACATTGCCCTGTCGTTAGTTGTATAGATATCCAACTTCATATCGAGATCTGATGTATTTAATGTGTTTCTTTAAAGTGTTCCTTTTATTTTTGTGACCAGTATCTATCGGAAAGTCTGACACCTTATATTCCAAATCGTATCCTCAGATCTTCAAATGAGTGTCTCCTTAGAATTCAAAGCTAAACTTAAAAAGTGGTGAGGAGGCAGCCTTCTGCTGTTATCACCTAAAATCTGGATTAGCCTGCCAATAGGAATTCGCCATGCTGATACAGTGGAGCACTTTAAAACACTGCTGAAAACACATTACTTTAACATGGCCTTCTCATAACTTCACTTTAACTAATACTGATACTCTGTATGTTCAATTCATCATAATAACTATTCATAAAAGGCTCCAAAATCCATGCTGCCCCCTCTCTCTTCTGTTTCTTTTCCAGTTTCTCTGTGGTGGCGGCCTGCACCATCACCACCTACTCAAAGCATGCATGATGCTCCAACAATGATAGACTGAAAGCCAAGAGTCTACGTGACCATCATCATGAGTCCTTCCATGAGAACCCTAAATACAAAGAGGACTGTTTCATTTATGTTAGGTAGATTGCCCAGAGGGGACTGGCGGTCTCTTGGTCTGGAATCCTGCAGATTTTATTTTTTCTCCAAGCTTCTGGATTTTTTTTTTTCTGTCCACCTGGCCATCGGACCTTACTTATTCTATGTTAATTAATGTTGACTTATTTTTATTTTTTTATGTGTCTTCTATTTTTCTATTCTTCATTTTGTAAAGCACTTTGAGCTACATTTTTTGTATGAAAATGTGCTATATAAATAAATATTGTTGTTGTTGTTGACTGGTGCATAAATGTGGCACCAACAGAGATATGACATCAATACTTAGTTGAGCCTCCTTTTTGCCTCTCGCGGCTGTCCTCCTATAGCCTGTGATGAGTGTCTGGATTCTGGATGGCGGTATTTCTGACCATTCTTCATGCAAAATCTCTCAGTTCAGTTCAATTTGATGGACAGCTGCTTCAAATCATCCCAATGATTTTTCGATGACCTTCAAGTCAGGAGACTGTGACGACCATTCAGAACATTGTACTTCTCCCTCTGCATGAGATGCCTTTGTAGATTTCGAACTGTGTCTTGCTTGGAATATCAACCCCTGCATAACTCAACTTTGTTCTGATGAGACATTATCCTGAAGAATCTGGTGATATTGAGTTGAATTCATCAGACCCTCGACTTTAACAAGGTCCCCAGTCCTGAACTAGCCACATAGCCCACAGCATGATGGAAGCTCCACCAAATTTGATCATAGGTAGCAGGTGTTTTTCTTGGAATCCGATGTTCTTCTTCCGCCATGCACAGCACTTTTTGTTATCATAAATAACTCCATTTTTGTCTCCTCAGTCAAAAGCACTTTGTTCCAAAATGAATCTGGCTTGTCTGAATGAGCATTTGCATACAACAAGCGACTCTGTTTTGCGTGAGTGCAGAAGGGCTTCTTTCTCATCACCCTGCCATACAGATGTTCTTTGTGCAAATTGCTGAATTATAGAACAATGTACAGATACACCATCTGCAGCCAGATGTTCTTGCAGGTCTTTGGAGGTGATCTGTGTGTTGTCTGTAACCATTCTCAAAATCCTGCTCATATGCCACTCTTGTATTTTTCTTGGCCTGCCAGACCTGCTGGGTTGGTTTAACAGCAACTGTGCCTGTGGCCTTCCATTTCCTGATTCCATTCCTTACATTTGAACGGCAGTTTAAAACTCTGAGAGACTTTGTAGCCTTTCCCGACTAAACAATCTTTGTTTTCAGATCTTTGGAGAGTTGCTTTGAGGATGCTGTCTGTCACTATCTGTCACTCTTCAGAGGAGAGTCAAAGGGAAGGAAGCACAACTTGCAATTCACCACCTTAAATACCTGTTACCTCTCAAGATTGGACACCCCTGTCTATGAAGTTCCAAGGCTTAACGAGCTAATACAACCAATGTGGTGTTGCAGGTAATCAGCATTGAACAGTGACAGTCCATTCAAATCAGCAAAATGACAAGGGACCCACATTTGTGCACAGCCAGTTTTCGCGTTTGATTTAATTTCCCACAACTCATCTGACTTCACTAAAAATCTTTATTAGGAAAACACACGCAGTACTCAGATGTTACTAGGAAATGAAAGACAGACCACTGTTATCGTTTTGTTGAAAGTAGAATTATTATGCAGGCTGAGGGGTTCCCAAACTTTTTCATATGACTGTAAGTAAACTCATTTTCTGAAAATGCCTTTATATTGTAACATCAATGCCTAGTGCCTGAATGGATCGATTCTCTGCTCTTTACATGGCCCTTTGAGGGTGACTCGCTTATCCTTTAAAGGACTGCTTGCCTTTTACCAAACTAGTTATAAAAGCAACTGAGACTGTCGGAGTTTTGGTTTTATATGTTCTCAACTCATTCTTTTGGTGATTCCTCCTGGCTGATATAACTTGTCTGGTGACCCCTCAATTATATTTGGAAGAAGCGCAAATTGCCTTTGATGTTGCCAGTTCAACAAGTGTAAAAAATTTTACCTATCTGGAAGACAAGCATATAATACCATCGATACAGCTGGCATGGCGTGATTGATGATTTAGTGAAATACCCGATCAGTCATCACGTTCATGTTGAAAAGCTTTGTAAAACCTAAAGTGAAACTGCAAGATCAGGTACACAAGTCCTCAAAGTAACCTTAAAAGCTGCCCAGAGCGCACATTAATGGAGAACCCC